>NC_137788.1:15903526-15946026 GCF_963383645.1 Muscardinus avellanarius
TGATCAGCTCCCGGGCCCTGACCCGACAGTGGAGGGACACTTCTGCTGGCCTCGGACAGTCCCAGACCATGCTCAGAGAAGACTCGGCAGCAGGAGATGGCAAATTTCAGACGGGTGTGTTCGGAAGCCTGGGCCCCTCAAGTCACTACCCCTCATACTGAAGGCCCAGAGGCCTCTCTGAGTCTGTGATCTGGGCTCCTTAGGCAGGGCCAGGCCTCCCAGGCCCTCTGTGGCCAAGGATGAGCTCAAGCACAGCGCCATTATCATCCCAGCTCTCTCCCTCTGCAGGCAGAGCTGCCCAAGCCTGGGAGCTGAGTGGCCTGCCCGCCTGCCCCCGACACAGCACCCCTTTCAATGGCCGCTGCCCCTTAGTGGCGGTTCCACCCTGCAGCACCTGAGCCCTCCCAGAGACCAAGGCCAGGCGACCTAAGAAGCAAGGCGGAGAGCAAAGAGACAGTCCCATCTGCTTGGATCACACCATCTTTTTTTGGGGGATTCCTAACAACTTCCTTTCAGCCATCACCTCTCACCAGACTTTACTTTACCCGTAGCTTGGCACCTCGAAGAGCCACGCTTTGACCTTTTTGTAACCTGGCGCTACTTTACAGGATGGCTGCTCTGTGTCCTACGCGTCTGCAAGTCTTTCTGGCTCTCTAGAGACAGTTTAAGTGCTGCACTAGTCCAAGCCTTCCTGGGCAGCCTCGTGTGCAGTGAGGACAGTCTGCCTTCTGCTGCGCATGGCGAGGGCGTCCAGGATCCACCTGGCCACCCAGCTGGAGGGAATGTTTTATCCCAGGGTCTAGGAAGTACCCATAAATGGGCAAAAAGGAAGCACTGCGGGCTGGGCTGGGCATGGTGGCACATGCCTGTAATCCCAGTACTTGGGAGGCTGAGCCAGGAGGATCGAAATTTTAAGGCCATCCTCAGCTACTTAGTGAGACCTTCAGCAACTCAGCAAGACCTTGTTTCAAAATCATACAGGGCTGGGGGTATAGGTTGGAGGTAGAATGTCCCTGGTTCCAATTTCCAAAAAAAAAAAATCATCTTGAGCGCCGGGCGTGGCGGCGCACGCTCATAATCCCCACGCTCGGGAGGCGGAGACAGGAGGATCGCGCAGGTTCGAAGCCAGCAGTGTGCGCTGGCTTAAGAGACCCTGTTTCCAAATAAAAAAATATAAAGTAGGTCTGGGAGTGTATCCTGGAGGTAGAAGGGCTTCCAGGAACCCCAGTACCACACACACACACACAAAAAAAATAATCTTGATTATGTGCTTTGAATACAAGATGTACAGCCATTACTTCCATTTTACAGATGGGGAAACTGAGGCTCCAAGCCCTCCGACACATCAATGTTCTGGCACCTCCTGGAGAGCTGCCATGAGTCTCCTTAGTGAGACGCAGCCCTGGGAGGAGACGCCCACCTCCCCTCGGCCCCTCACCCCTGACCTGCTCCTGCTCCCTGCCTGGGAGCACTTAGCCAGGTGCTGAGCACCATGTCTATATTATCTCACTTAATCCTCACAATGGCACTCTAAGAAAGGTGCCATGAGCCCCCGTTTGCAATAGAAATTTATAAACTTTAATTAAACGATAGGAACAACAGAAATGTATGACCCTACCAAGGGCCCGCAGCTGATCAGGGGGAGTCAGGATTCAAACCCAGGCCTGGGAGTAAAGAAAGTGGGGTGCGGGGAGAGGTCAGGCCTCACTGGCTTTCTGTGTTGTAGCCCTGGAGGAAAGCCCGGCGGCGCCCTTCAGCGAGATCCTGTCCCCCGGCCGTGAGAAGCTGGCTGCTTCGGAAGGTGTGTGTGGGAGCCGCCAGCGCCATCGCTCCTCTTGACTGAGAGGGTGACAGAGACTGGGCCCGGGGTCGGGAGGAAGGATGTCTTAGCCAGGATCCCAGCGATCCCTCGAAACAGCCCATGAGAGGCAAAGACGATTCACCCCAACTTAGGGATGGGGAAACTGAGGTTTGAAGAGGTGAAGGGATTTGCCCCAGGTCGCACGGCGGGTTGGTGACAGCACTGGGCTTACAGCCAAGCCTCCCAACCCCAGCTCGGGGGCCACTGGCCACCCCACTGTGCCCAGTGTCCTCCAGCACTGTGCCCGGTGTCAGCTCCACGTCCCCATTTGAGAGTGAGGAGGGTCGATGGGAGGGTGCCACTGCCGTCACGAGGACACTCAGAGGCCAGCTCCTTCCATGGTCCACCCTTCCCCATACCAGCCGGCTCAGAAACAGCCTTCCAGCCTCCTGTTAGCTCAGATCCCAGGGCTATCGGCTTCTAGGCACGCCCCTCCCGCTGGGCTCTGTTTCCCCAGTTGGGCAGGGAGCCATTGCACAGGCCGCCTCCCAGACCCCTGTCACCCGTGGCTCTGCAGGTGCCCCGCACGGCCTGCCCGCCAATGTCTTTTCCTCCATGAAGGCCTCGGAGACCATCTTTGGATCCAAGTAAGCGGGATTTCCAATGAGGAAACGGGTCCCTGCTGCATGCCGTTTTCCCGCGTTTCCCTTGGCTGGGCAGGTCCAGCCCAATACTGAGCTGGGCGCTGCCCCCCACCCAGACTACCAGTGTTTTCAGGGTCTCACGTTGCCTCTGTGATCGCCCCACTCGAGTTCACCCACATTGACATGGTTGCTTTGGGTACAGATGTCTCTGGGAGGGCTAGCCTAGGACTCTCCTGGTCATTGGGCTGGACCAGGGTACAAATAAAAAGAGGGACTTAGAAGAACAGGAACCTCCTTGTCCTGCTAATGCCAACTCGCAGAGGGACTTGGGGGGCAAATGTCTCCCCCTCCCTCCAGGCCTCACCCCCCACTATCAAGTGACAAGGCCAGAGAAGGCCATCCATGGATCCTTCCGGCCCTGACTTCCAGAGCCTTCTGGGTGGGCACTGGGGGCCGGGATGACCAGGGACACCTGACTCCACCCGCACAGGCTGAATCTCAACAAGTCCAGGCTGCTGACCCGAGCGGCCAAGGGCTTCCTGAACAAACCACTGGTCCGGGCCCCAGAGTCGACCCCAGGGAACCAGAACTTTGACTACGACTATGTACCACTGGTGAGTACCCCAACTCCCGAGCCCTGCACCCCACTCAGCAGCAGGGCCCTCCTGTGAACGCCCACTCCCCCTCTCTAGAGGAAAGAACACCTTGTCTTAAGTGCAGACCCCCTGAATTCTGGGCCTCCCAGAGCTTCCCAGGTAGCCAGCAGGGCAGAGGGGTTTCTCTGAATCAGCACGACTTCTCCTACGGGGGGGCAGGGGTCTCGGGTGTTGCTAGAAGCCTGCGCCAGCATCACAAAACTTCCTTGCAATCTGCTCTCTTCGCTTTAAAAAGTCACGGGAATTTTGCATTCTACCCCACCATCTATGTGTGTCTGCTTTTTGATACTCAAAAATAAGCCCTGAAATGACTCACAAGTGAGTAAAATTAACACCCCAGGGACACGCACCACGTTTAGCACGTGGCTCCGTGGCCGCCCCCAGCATGCTGCGGTGGGGAGAGAACCCAGGTCTGCAGTGCGTTTCTCTGAATCGAGGGGCAAGGCAGAATGACCTGCCACATGTGGGGCCTCTGAGGGCTGGGGGACCTTGGGGTGCCCAGCGGAAGGGCAGAATTTACCTCACTGCGCACCGCTGACCCTGCTCGCCCAAGAGCAGGGTCACTTTGAATCCTCAAATGTCAGGGCAACGTAGAACTATCCATACATCCACTCGGCAAGTATTTCCTGAACCAGGCTCAGTGCTAAACCCCAGGGAGACAACCCTGAACTGGACACACCTGGTCCCTGCACCCGTGGGGCCAAGCCTCCAGTGGTGCCTGCACAAGAAACCAGGCAAGTCTCACACCTGGGAGCTGTAGGAAAAGAAGTTCGGTTTGGGGGAGATACAGGGAAGACACTTAAACCAGGCCTGAGATGGGGGTGGCGGCGGGATGGAGCAGGACTTCCCAAAGATAGCCAAGGCGAAATAAGCCAAGATGCAAAGAATGAGAGTTACGGCCGAGGGCCGACGGAGGAGAGAGACAGCTCGGAGGCTGGAGGGTGGAGCTGGGGAGGGGAAGAGTCCAGGACAATCAGGGCGAGGTCCCACAAGGCTTTGTAAATCATATTCTGGACTGACCTGAGCCTTCAAGAAGCGCTTGGTCTCTGGCTCGTGGAGATCCTACTGAGTAGAGAACAGACAAAATGATGGGGGTGGGAGGAAAGAGAAGGCAGGGATAGCATGAGGAGGCAGATGGCGGACTACAGAGCCATTTAGAAAGTAGACCTGTTGGGACTTGCAAAGTGGCTGGTGTGTGGGGAGGGAGAGGGAGGGAGTGGGCCAGAGATGGCTGGTTGGTCCCGGATGGTCCCGGTGGCCTTTCTGGGCCTGACTTCCCAGGACAAAAGGCAGGTTGGAAGGGAAGATACTAATCTGGGTTTAGAGAGTGATCCGTCTATTAAAGGCTTAGAGGGGTCTATTTAAGGGGCTAAAGGATATGGATGCTTAGTTGCCCCGGGTATCCCCCAAATTCCCCAGGCCGGCAGAGTGTGGAGCGGGACGTGGGCCTGGCCTGGGGCAGGCTGGGGGCTGGCAAGCTTGAGGCCCACTCAGGCTTCTCCCCACGCAGGTGTGTCTGCAGCTGGCCTCCGGAGCCTTCCTGCTCAACCAGGCCTTCTGTGAGGCCGTCCATATCCCCATGGAGAAGCTCAAGTGGGCCTCGCCCTTCACCTGCCACCGAGTGTTCCACACCGCCCGCCAGCCAGAGTCCAAGATGCCGAGTCCCCAGCCGCGCAGCAGCCCCTCACCTCGACACCTGTCCCCGGAGCCTCAGGCCGAGGGCAGGCTGGGCCTGGAGTCCAGGGTGCTGGTGGAGCACGTGGGGAAGCTGTGGGCCACTGTGGTGGGGCTGGCCTGGCTGGAGCACAGCTCGGCCTCCTACTTCATCGAGTGGGAGCTGGTGGCCGCCAAAGCCAACTCCTGGCTGGAGCAGCAGGAGGTGCCCGAGGGCCGCACGCAGGACACGCTCAAGGCCGCCGCCCGCCAGCTCTTCGTGCTCCTGCGGCACTGGGATGAGAACCTGGAGTTCAATATGCTTTGCTATAACCCAAATTATGTGTAGTGGGGAGGGGGGGAAGAGGGAGGGGCCGTTTCCGCCCGGTGGGGGAAATTTTTGAAGCTGTAGTCAATATACTGGTTTCTAGAAAGAGCCCCGGCCTGGCAGTCAGGAGGCCTGAGTTCAATCCCCAACTTTGCTACCACCTAGTTGTGCAACTACAGGCCAGTCCCTGGCCCTGCCTGGGTCTCGGCTTCCTCCTCCATAAAGCCAGAGGGTGAGATGAGGCAGTTGGACCAGGTCTTAAAGGTTCAAATGTTACTTTATGTCCAAGGTAGGGGGCAGGGCCAGAGGAAATACAATTAAGCCCGATTTGTCTCTGGAGGAAGACCAAGTGGGCACGTGTAAGACAGCAGTGCCCACTCCAGTGACTCCGCACATCCAGATCTGCTAGCTACGCCTAGCACCGGGAGACCCCTCTGTCGGTTTTGCCAGGAGATAGGCTCTCGTCTCCATGGTGACAGTCTAAGGCCCCCAAATCCTACTCCCAAGGCAGAGAAACTTCCTTTCCAACAGTTTGCAAAAGAGTCACTCCAAAGCCAGGCGTGGTGGCACATGCGTATAATCCCAGTACTTGGGAGGCTGAGACAGGAGGATCACAGGTTCAAGACCAGCCCCGGGAACCTAGTGAGACTCCCAGCCACCTAGAAAGATCCTATTTCAAAACAAAAACAAAACTAAAAAATGGGCCGAGAGTATAGCTCAAAAGGTAGAATGCCTCAGTACCAAACAACAACAACATGTTGCTCAGGGGCCTTTCGTTTGGGCGAGGAAGCTCCCTTAGTACACTTTAGTACTGGTTTGCAGATCACCTGTGGTTTCCCATCCAAGAACGGGTCGGTGGTGAACAGAACGAGGGGAGATGACCGGGGAACCAAAGTCTAAGATTGGAGCTGCCGTCTATGCAGAAATTGTCCAAAAAGAACAGACCCACTCCCGGGGTGAGTAAGAAAACTGGATGACCCCTGAAATAACGTACACACCTGCAGGGGTTGGAGAAAGTGAACTCCACTTGTGCCAGGAGTGGGGCCAGACAGGCACCTCCATGTGCATTGCATTCTGGAGTAGTGGGAGTCCCTCTAAACCACATCCCCTTAGGGAAGAGAACGGACTTCTTTGCAACAGAAAACCAAGCTTGGCTGCAGGGCACTGGGGGTGGCAGCTTCTGCTAGGAGGCATAATGTTTGGGGGACAATGAGATGATCTTGAAACTTCAAAGTAGCACCCCCAGGGGGCTCCGCCACCCCGGGCCCACCACGGAATACCCAAGGATTGGCATGCCCCAGCCTCGGATTCCCCTGTGGTTGGTGTCAAGCTGGCCAATCCCGGCCATCCCACAGTCCCCTGGGGGCAGGTCTGAGCCTCACCCAGGAACCCCCAAGCTCCGGACCCCAGGCTGAGTCCATGCATCCCATAACTCACCTCTTTCTAAAGCCTTGGCCTCTCGTCAAATTCTTCTCCCAGGAATGGGCTCCAGGATCCTGACATGAAACCCCAAAGATGCCCCTCTTCGGGGACACCTTAACTGACCAGTGCGGGGGCCCTGTGGGCTCTGGCACGAGTCCAGCCTAGTGACTCAAGGAACCCAGGGAAGGGGCAGGAGGAGGGGCAGGAGGAGGGGCAGGAGCTCCAGCAGAAGGAGAAGAGGCAGGCCTGCCCAGATGCAGTGCCTTGCCCCACAGCCCAGCCCTGGCCTCCTGCATGCCACAGCACCCCCAGGAGGGCCCTCGCTGTTTTCTGAGGACTTAGATAAAGTCCCTTCACTGCTGCCCTGGCTGGCTCTGCTTCAGACCCGCCCTCTGGGGAGGAAGGTGCTACACTGTGCTACCAGGTGCAGGCGGGGCGAGATGCCAGCCTGGGCGTGCACCCGAAGTCAGCGCACCAAGGGGGGAAGGGTCAAGGTTGGCTCTCTGGAAGCCCCAGTGAACGTGAGGAAAACTATGTCCTCTCCCTCCCTCCCCGACTTCAGCCACGCAGCTACAACCCAAGCTGTGGCATACCCTTCCTGGCCCGCCACTAAGGGAAAAATTGTCAGGTTGCTGGTGGGAACGGCTGGACTCAGGTCTGAGCCTGGATACTGGCTTGGGCCAAGGCTTCCCACTTCCTGGGTGTTCTGATATTCCCAGTTCTCTGCCTCCAAGATGCTTTTCTCTTAGTGAACATAGATCTGCTCTGCTTTTCTATGTGACCTTGGCAAAGTGGTAGGCACACCCTGGCATCTGCTAACATGGCCAGTCTGGACTGGTCATCTACCCCACCCCAGCCCGCCCGAGAGCCTGAGTCTGGATCTCCAGACCATGGTGTGGACAATGGGCCTGGCTTGAAGCAGTCCAGCACTGCACAGTGTGGAACTTGTACCAAATGATGCCAGAAAGGAACAACCCAGAAGCCCAGCCAGGCGCTGGGCACAGCACCCCCTCTCCAGCGAGCTCCATACACCCGGCCCTGCACCAGCTCCGGAGATCTGAGCACATTGAATGCACAAGCAAACTGCTGGTCTCCACAAACCCTGCTCCCTGCCCGGCACCAAAGGTACAGGAGGAACAAATCCTCCTTGATTCCCACTGACCCAAGGGCCACAGGGGGTTGTCTGGACAAGGGACACTTAAAAACCAAAGACAGTGGTACTGAGATTTGTTGAAGCCTCAGGAACCTGCTGCTAGGATTGCCAAGCAGAAGCCTGAAGGCGAGTTCTAGGGCAAAGATAAGAAACATAGGCCCTGAGCCTCCACAGTGACCTTAAAGGGGTTGCAAAGGCTGTTGGGTAGCAAAACAACCCCTGCCGTCTGGGTCAGCTTGATCCGGTTTAATCCATCAAACCAGCCCTTCCTTTCTCTGCTCTGTCCTGTCTGAAGCCTAACGGCACTGCCCAGCCTCCACGCTGCTCAGTTGAGAAAAACACCAAGCTGAGCATGGGGAGCCCAAGGGTGCTGTGTGACTTTTGGCAAATGACTTTCTTCCCCTGAGGCCCCGTCTCATCTTTTGTAGAATGATGGGGTTACAGGAGATTAGCACTTCCAACCCTGTGGCTCAGGCAAGGGATGACTAAGCCACCCGCGAGGAACTGCTCCGTGGGCAGCCACTCAGGGAGATACTGGGAAAGCCGACTCTTTGGGGCTGGGAGTTAATATGTTAACGCTCTGAAGTGACCCGGCATACAACTCTTCCCAGGCTACCCAGTCTGCAAGTGCTGGTCTCGAGCTCCCTGAGGGTTCTTTGGGAACTCTCACAAAGCCTTGATGGAGTGCTTACTGTATGCCAGGGATTCGGGGATGGGGGCTGCTGTGAACACACCAGGCGCTGTTCCTATCCCTGGCAAGAAACATTTGAAGAGTCTCTTCTGTAAACCATTGTCCCGCTCCCTGGCTGTCCCAGCTGGGTTTGTCTTGACCGATGGGGCTCCCAGCACCGCGGTCCTGCCATGCGTGGCTGCAGCCCTGGATTAGCACTGAGAGCTAACCCCTGGAGCTGCCGGGCACTCACCGATGTTGGGGCATAGCTGGCCACGACAGGGCACGGTCTGCGCAGCCAGGATCTACCCCGGCCACACACAGATCCAGAGCCCTGTCCCTGAGGCCCCTGGGCTGAGGAGATCAACTCCAGACCCCAGGAGAAGCGGGCCCCACACGGAGGCAGGCGGGTGCCGGAGGCAGGGGGGTGCCGCACCCGTCAACGAGCCCCTTGGGTTTCCCGCCCCCACCTTTGCTTCTCAGTCAGTCCCCTGTTTGCGGGCAAAAAGAATGGCAGCCACTGTCCTCCCTCCCCTGCGCTGCTGCCTGCTGTGCGGATGAATGGACCAGCTGCCTCCGAGACAAGCTCCTGGCAGCGTCATTCCTCAGATGCATGAAAAAGTGGGGCCCTCTCCTCTTCCAGCTGATACGCTTATGAGACAAGGATGCTGGAAGTTTCCTCTAAGTCCTGCTTGCACCTTGCCCATCCCTCTCCTTATTTGGGGGCCAGGTTTCCTCCTCTGGTGGCTACTGTCCCCTCTTTCTTCCTTAGCAGGGACTCCCAAGTGGAAGGTGTGAGGAAAGTGGCCCCCCATGTGGGTGCAGCCTGCTCCCTCCCGGGCTGCTCCTTCACCTGCCTGGAATCTGCATGACACCCCAGCATCTGCCATTGGGGGCTCCCTAGGCTGCCTCTCAGCACACACTGGAACATCTCCAGAGACCCCAACACACAAATACATTCCACATCCTCAGTGCGCCGGGCAGGGAATGGGAAGGTGTTGCCAGGAACCCGGCGCACATTCACGGCTACGATACTTGGGAGAGGCCTTTTTATTCCAGCAGGGACTTCAGAGATGAACCACGACAGATGGGCACACCCCCCAGATGTAACACAGACACTCCACAGGGCCAGCGTACAAAGGACCAGGGCAGGGGCGAGGCTGGCGTTTTGCAGCTGGGTCATCTGATCCATGGAGATCTGTCCCCAGGCCGAGGGCTTGGCAGCCGCACCCAGCCAGGCCTCTGGCTCCCTACCATGGGGCACCCCGACCCCCGTGTCCACCCTGCCCCAGCCCGTTGACCGTAGCCTCTCAACAGCACTGCCTCCCCAGGTTGCCTGACCAAGTGGGGTTTCTCCTGCTCATGCTGCAAAACTCCCTGGCTCAGGACCAGCTGGCTTGAGCCTACAGCCGCTTCCAAGGCCAAGCGCCTCGTCTCCACACGCTGGCCCTGGCGACACCATTTGCCCAGGTGGCTTCTGCTCAAATGGCATGGCTGGTGCTTGTCCTTGGCAGAGCCTCAAGTGCCTAGAACATGCTGCCCCCCCCCCCGCTCGCCTCTGAGGTCCCCACGGTGCCTGTGACACTTTCTTGTTCCTGGAACACAATGCCCAGTAGCCCTGGGACTGTGTGTGTGTGTGCGTGTGTATGTGTGTGTGTGTGTGTGTGTGTCCTCAAAGGAATGGCTTCTTTGTACATGATGGCTACTGTTCTTAGAGGCTGTGAGCTCATAAAAACTGTCAATATGACAAAGTCACACTGGTGTCTCCTCTTTTGTCCTTAGAGCCCATGGCGCTTGGTTTTCAAACTCACAGCTCAGAGGTCTGTTTGCCGCGCTCAGTGAGTCAGAGAGGTCTCAATTCCAGATCCTCCTAAAGTGACCAAATGTCCCGGTTTGCCCAGGATGGAGAAAGGCTGCCAGCATGTTGGGACTTTGAGCCTTAAAATTAGGACAGGAGTCAGACTTGGTGGCGCACACTTATAATCCCAGTGCTTGGGAGGCTGAGACAGGAGGATCACAGGAAGGCTCTCCTTCAATTTAGTGAGATCCTGTTTCAAAGTAAAAAATAAAATAAAATAGGTCTGGGGGTGTAGCCCAGAGGTAGAATGCCTCTGACTTCAATCTCTAGTACCACAAAAATTAATAAATTAAAACTGGGCCAGGTACTTGGGGGGGCTAAGGTACTGGTTGGAGGACAACCGTGTAACTTAGTGGGACCCTGTTTCAAAAAGGGTCCCCTTGCCGGGCGTGGTGGTGCACGCTTGTAATCCCTGCACTTGGGAGGCGGAGACAGGAGGATCACGCAGGTTCAAAGCCAGCCGCGCCGGCTTACGAGACCCTGTTTCCAAATAAAAATATATTTTAAAAAATAGTGTAGCCCGGAGGTAGAAGGGCTTCCAGAAACCCCAGTACCAATTTTAAAAAAGGGTCCCCTCGCCCTCCACTGGGTAGGACATGCCAAGGAGAGCAAGGGCTCAGGGCTCCCCGGTTCCCTGAAGGACTTCTGGAGGAGGTGAAGCAATCCCGCGGCTCAGGTTTGGGGTCTCCTGGCTCATTTCCTGCGGCAGCCGGTTTCCCCCTCAGGGAAATAGTGCATCTTTATCCTGGTCTGAAATAAAGAGAAAATGCCAAGACGAGTCCCAGCCTAGCTCTGCCAAGCTCTCTCGGTCTGCATCTGGCCATGGTTGCTCTCAGCCCCTCCAAACACCACTGGACTCTCCCCAGCATAGCCCTCTCCCAGAAGCTTCCAGGCCACCCCCACCCAAAGTCGAGGGGCACACCTCCTCTGTGATACACTGAGGCTGAGCCATCTGGGGTGACGCCTGCTGTGAAGGGCTCCTGGTCTCACCTAAAGGAGAAGAACCCCAGGTAGGTGGCCCAGCTCCTGAGCCCCCAGACAGATGGCCACGGGGTCGTTTATAATGGCATCCACAGCCAGCCTAAGCTGAACTAATTTCAAGGCCTAGATCCTCCCGATGGCAGACGCAGGTCTTCCCGGGGCGCTGACCCTGTCTGGTCTTCCCTGCACTGGTGGCTTTAGAATCTGGGGCTTCCCAGAGCAGGAAGGTGGGCGCTGTTTGCACAGATGGCTTCAGGCATGCAGTGCTCAGATGCTCCAGCAGAGGGCGCGCTGTATGCGCATTGCCTTCAGGCCCAGGGTGCTCCATCAGCCCTGGGAGCGAGAGGCTATCCTGTTTCCTGCCAACAGTCTCTCTGCTTCATGATGGCTAGGAAGCCCCCTGCAGGCTGTGCTGGCAACATAGACATCTGTGTGTCCAGACACCAGGCTGGCTCCACCTGAGACTAGAAAGGAGCAGGTGACCACCCGGTCTTTCCCTGCTTGGCTTCCTTCTCTTCCTCTCGGCCATACTTAAGCTCCCTCCTTCTCAAGCCTCCTGCAAAGCCCACTTCCTTCTGGAAGGCTTCCCGGACCTCCTCTGAGCAGCACCTTCCTATGGCGCGTTACTAATGAACCATATGTGTGTGTCATCTCCTCCCTCAGATGGGAGACTCTGGTTGTACTTGGAGGTCTCCTCCAAGGCGGGGCTATTACCAGCACCCCCCGCCCATCAGATTGGAAGCCCTCCAAGGGCAGAGACCTGATCTCCACCAGCAGCAGGGGTTTGAGGCAACACTTCTGTAGGGCCCACCGTACCTGTTTTGGTTCTGGAACTCGTCCTGCAGACAGTGATGGGTTAAAAGACAGCCCCTCCTCCTCCCTCACAAGTGGATGTGAGATGACTCCAGGTCCCACGAGCTTTGCACACTGTGCGAGAGAGAGATGGAGGCTGGTCAGGAGAGGGGTCACCACCTTGGACAGGAGCAGAAAGGGGCAGGTGGGTCTTGTAAGGGAACGAAGACCCCGGCTCCCTCCCTGCACCGCCCTTGGCCCTGCTACTCACCTAACCTCTGCCCTATTCTCCCTGGCTCCAAGCTGCCCCTCCACATCCAGGGAAACCCTCCATAACACCTCCAGTGGCTCCCTACTGCCGGTATAGGCAAAGTCCAAACTCTTGGCTTGACACAAAAGAGCCCTCACCATCTTACCTATTTTCTTTTCTTTCTTTTTATTTATTTACCCATTTGTTTGTGGCACTGGGTACTGAACCCAGGGGGATTCTACCTCTGAGCTATACCACCCCCAGCCCTATTTTATTTTAAATTTTAAAATAATATTAAATATTTTTAATTTTAAAATAGCCAGAGACATTAAATATGCAATCCTCCTGTCTCAGTCCCCCCCCAAAAAGTACCAGGAATACAGGTGTGTGCCCCCACACTGAACTCCAAGCTAGTTTTTGGTCCCCCCCCCTTTCACTTCATCCATATCACACCAAGATTCATTCCCTCAAGAACTATAATTTGGCTGGGCGTTGAAGTACACGCCTATAATCTCATTACTTGGGAGGCTGAGACAGGAGAATCACAAGTCCAAGGTCAGCAACTTAGCCAGACCATGTTTTAAAATAAAAATAAAAAGGGCTAGGGTTTAGCTCAGTGGTAGAGCACTCCCTGGATTCAGTCCCCAATACCACAAACAGAAATATATAAATTAAATTAAAAGAGCTGAGGGTATAGCTCAGAGGTAGAGTACCCCTAGGGTAAATCCCCAGTATCACACAAAAAGACAAAAGGATTTGAGAAAAGAACTATAATCTGACTTAACTGCGAAGCCCAGGTCCTGTTCTGACTCTGGGATACAGCAAGAAAACAAAGTCCCCACTCAAATTAGTCTGCCAGGGCTGCCGTAACAACGTGTGCAGACTGCGCGTCCGTGCAGGCATTTACTGGCCCACAGCTCTGCGGGCAAGAGCCCAAGGTCAAGGTGGCAGGTGTGTGTGTGCATGTGTGCGTGAGAGAGTGGGGGGACTGGGGGTGGAACCCAGGGGCCTGCCCGCCTCCAGGCTACACCCCCAGCCCTATTCTATGTTTTTGGAAACAGGGTCCACTAAGCTGCTGAGAGCCTCACTAATGCTGAGGCTGGCTTCGAACCTCCTGTGTGAGCCTCCCAAGTACTGGGATTATAGGCAGCCCCACCACGTCCAGCTCCAATTATCCCCCTTCTATAGGAACACCAGCCATGATGAGTTAGGGCCTGCCCTGACAAAATCATTTCAGCGCTCTATTTCCTCTTTGAAGACCCTACCTCCAGAGGCCCTGAAGGTTAGAATGTCAACATATGAATTGGGGGAGCAAGATTCCACCCACAACACTGCCCGTGTGGGGCTGATGTCCCAGTGGAAAGAGACAGACAAGAAATACAAACTCAGGTAAATACATCACAGGAGAAAGGTAAGAAGGCAGATAAAGCAGTGTCAGGGAAAGCGGGGAACAGGGTAGAGAGGATGCTCTTTAACCTGGGGCTGGTAGAGAGCCCTCCTGAGTCAGAGCAGAGTCTGGATTCTCCGGGCTCTCCAAACAAGCTGTTCAGGTCTTGGCCCTGTTTTCTGCTGGGCACATCTCAAGGGCAAACTCCTATGATCTTCCAAGTCCAGAGTCAAGCCCACTTCCTCCAGGAAGCTTCCCGACCTGTACCTCTAGAGCAGATGAAAGCCAGCCAGCCTCTGCTCCCTCTTCCCTGTCTATATACTCTGGGTAAAGGCTGTTATGGGCACTATTTTCAGTACTATTTTATAGCTGTGGGGCCACGTGCCTCTCTCATCAGACCAGAGAGCAGAGGCCAGGTCCCATCATCCATCACTAGGCCATCAGCAAAGGCCGGAACCTCCTGGGTGCTCAGAAATGTATGCCCAGTGCAGGGTTAGAGGCTGACCTGACCTTTCTATCTTTAGGGGAAAATAATCAGAAATTCTCGAGGGATACTCAATGCTGAGCACGATTCCAAGGTCTTTCCGTTGATGCGTCTCATTCTCTCCTCACGAATCTGTGAGGTACCATGTTGATGTGACAGATGAGGAAACTGGGGCCCAAAGACACCAAGTCATCTGCCCAGGGTCACCCAGCAAGATACCGGTGGGGATGGGACTTGAACCCAGGTCTGGCCAACTCTGGGGCCAGGTCCCTTTTCTTCAAGGCATCCTTGAATGTTCACCCCTTCGCTCCACACCTACTGTGTGCAGGGCACTTCTGGCTGGGCGCAGGGCCCAGGCAGGGAAGCGAACGGGAGACTTTGGTTGGAGCTTTCCATTTCCTCCTGAGTTAAAGGAAGAACAGCTCTTCCCTGCCCAGCCGCTGGGACTGCAGGCTCATGCTCCCCTTGCCTCCGTCCCTCTCCCAGCTCCATCCCAGGAGACAAATATAGCCCAACTCTTCCTGTCATCCCCCCCCCACAGGAAATAAGGCAGCTGGGGACCAGGAGGAGCAGGACACACAAGAAGAATCAGTGGCAATCTTCCTGTCTTTGGTTGCTCATCACACGCTGCAGCCGGCACGCACTCCCACGCTGCCGCTGCCCCGAGCAGGGTAGCAGCGGGTGGGCCTGGTCCCAGCTGCTCCTACTGAGCGGCCCCAAGAGGTCAGAGCTGGGAAGGATGCTGAGAAACCTCCAAATGCCTGTCCCACCCCCACTTCACAGCAGGAGGCACTGAGACCATCGAGGGTTGGGGCCTGGACCAAGGTCCTATGAGCCCCTGACAGCGGGTCTGAAGGCCCCACATTAGAGCGGGTGATGTCTTTAGATGGACCGCTGTGAGATGTGTGTGCACGCAGGTACAGGTGAGGACGAGAGATGGTACTTGGCAGAGGTACTGGATTCTTGGGGGAAGCCACATCTGTCCCCAACCCAAGAGCTAGAAATACCCTGAAAGAAAGGCTGGGGACGCAGGAAAAGGATCCTGCCTCCCTCCTGCTTAAGAGTAAAACCCCGACCTCCCCGCCCCAACACTGAATAAGATGGGGGAAGGGTCATCCGCACCACCCAGCAATCAGAAGGCAAGAACCACCTCGGGTGTGCAGATGGCGTGGCCCTAGGCAAATCCCTTACCCACTGTGTGCCTCAGTTTCCCCACTTATTAAAAGAAGGTGGTGGACTGGATAACCCTCAAGGCTCCCTCCAACTCTGAGGCTGTGAGTTCAACGTTCTGATTCCAGAAAGTTCAGCAGAAAGGGCGGTGAGGACTGCCCCAGCCCACCTCACGCCCTCTGAGGTCAGGCACCTCTCCTGGAGACAGGAGTCTTCCGTGTTCAGGAACCAGAGTCTGGCGTGGGGGCATCTGGTCCACGGATGGAGAAATGTGTTCTAGGAGCTCAGGGGAAATGCAGGGCAGACAGCCATCCATCCCTGCGCCCCTAGAAACCACCTGCCACGCAGATCCACTGGACTCAGTTCCAGAAAGTTCTATGCCCACCAGGACAATGTCCCTCCAGATGCAGGGGACTCAGTGGAATATAACCACCATCAGTCAGGAGCTCGGCCCGATGCGGGCACTTCCGGGCCAGTCACCCGCCCACCACACCTGCCTCCTTCTAGCTGGCCAAGCTGCTTATCTCCCAGTGCCTTGGTTTCCCCATCCGGAAAAGCACCGGGCATACCAGGACTCTCAAGATGAAAATGGGCTTGTCCTGCTGCCCCACAGCGTACCAGGAGATCCCCGCAGGCCACCGTCAGACAGTCTTTATGGAGTGGCTGGGACAGGGCATTTCTCTGTCGTCTATTCAGCTGCAATTCCCAGCCCAAAGAGGGGACTTTTGGGGTGACCCTGAAGAGGCCTGGGAGTGGCAGGCACCATCCCCGCGGTGCCGGTAATAAAGTTAAATGACTCAATGTCCCCAACTTAGACCCCTCTGCCAACCAATGGGCTCTGGATCCGGGCTGCACACATGCCGGCTGGATGGGTGGCCCCCGCAAGGGGTGAAGGCCTCCACCCCGCAGTGGGCAGAAGCCAGCCTGGGGGGCCTCATCTCCCAGTGGCCCCAGGGCCTTTGTGTCCTCTCTCCACCTTCTCCCCCCACCCCCGGGGGTCTCTCAATCTTTCTCAGCTCTCTCTTCCCTGCCCTGAGCACACGCCCCGCCTCCAACCCAGAGAAGCCACATCTGTCCCCAACCCAAGATCCTGCCAATTAAACCGCTCCCTCCGGCTCCAGCGGTGGCTGCTGACGTCTGGAGAAACCAGCGAGGCGAGGCTGCCGCCCACGCGGGTGGGGCGGGAAAGGCGACAGCGGATCCCAGGGGCTCCTGGCCACTGATCTACCCCCCCACCGCCACACGAGGCCGCACCCCGTCCAAACCCCTCTGCCTCAGGGTCCCCCACCAGCTGCAGACCCCACCAGGGCTCCCAGTACAAGGTCCCCGAGGCTCCTGCAAGACCCCACCCAGGCTGGGGAAGCAGTCGGCACCAAGATAGTAGCAATAATCCCACCGGGTCTCCCTGCACTGCCCCTTGGTCCTGGGGTCCCCACCCTCGTGTAACTCCGCCAGGCCTGCAAACTGCCTCTTACCTTGGCGACCCCTCCCCGCCCTCCCAGCCCTCAACGTGCTCCCAGCACCCTCTACAGCTGCGCGCTCCACGCCGCCCACCCACCCGCGCATGCGCTTACGAGCCTCCATGCACGGGGGTCCTCAGTTTCCCCGGCCGCAGGCAAGCAGCTCTGCTTACGCCGCCACTAAAGCATCTCTGTGGAAACCGGGAGGGGGCATGTTAAGTGCAATTAGACCGCGCATAGTTGGCAGCGATACCTTGATAAATAATAGTTTGAAAGGCATGTAAATAAATATTAGAGCGCATTATGCGGGCAGGAGGTGCGGTACAGGCGCGGGCCGGTGGAGACGCCTCCACTGCGGGGATTGGCACAAGCAGGCCCTGCGGCTGCGGGGATCCCTGCGCCCTGGGGCCTGAAACTAAGCTGCCAGGGCCTGGGTAGGAAGGAGTGGAGAGGGAGGCCAGGAGAAGGAGCCCAAAGAAGACAGAGAAAGGTGCAGAGACCGGGAAAGAGAAAAACAGAGATAGCTTTAAGTTCCTGAGAGCCTGGGAAGTTGCTGAGGCTGGCCTTGAACCTGCGCTCTTTCTGTCTCCACCTCCAAGTCCTAGGATCCCAGGCCTGCCCCCACCACACCTGGCTGGGATGAAGAGACAGCACAGGGGAGTAAGGAAGGGCAGGGGCAGAGACCAAAGCGTTTCCCCCGAGGATGTGAAGGTCAGAGACTCCTCCTTCCAGTCTCCGTGTATGGCTCCCCCTCAGCTCCCCAGTCTGCCGGCTGGGGCCCCGCCTCATCTTCTGCCCTCACCTTCCCCATGACCACGTGCAGCCCAGAGGCTTTAAATGTCCTTGCCAAAGCCCAAAGCTGAGTGTGGTGGGTGGTACAGGCTTTTAATCCCAGCACTTGGGAGGCTGAGACAGGAGAATCACAGTTTGAAGACAGCCTCAGCTACTTAGTGAGGCTCTTTGCAACTCAGTGAGACCCTGTTTCAGAATAAAAAATAAAAAATAGGGATAGGGGTGTAGCTCAGAGGTAGAATGCCCCTGAGTTCCATCCCCAGCAATGCAAAAAAAAAAAAAAAAAAAAAAAAGCCTTTGCCAACTGGACCTGTCTACTCTGACCCAGACTAACACCTCACCAGCACCAGCGAATAGAATAGCCACACTCCCCTCTGAACCCGCCCAGCCCCACTCTGTCCAGCTCAGTAAATGGCAGCTCTGTCTTTCCAGTCCTGGAAGCCAAAGCCTTGGAGTCATTCTGGGTGCCTGTCAGAGAACCCCACCATCTCTACCTTGAACCTTAAGCATGGTCCCAGAGCCATTGCATCAGCCAAGGCCCCCCACCCCCAGGTTACTGCAACAGCTCCTCCTTCCCGGGTGTCCGGAGCCCACCTTGACCCCACACTCTCTACGACAAAGTGGAGCTGTTAAAACACCTGTGAGATCAGGCTACCCCTCTGCCCAGACGTGCATCCTGGGCGAAAGCCACAGTCCTTAAAAAGGGCCAAGAGGCCTCGGTACACGATCTTCTCTCCACCCTCCCTCCGCGCAGCCCTGTTCCCTTCTGCCCCAGCCATCTTGGCCTCCTCCCTGCCCCTCAGTGTGCCCAACCTGCTTCTACCTTTGGGCTCTAGCATTGACTGTTCCCTCTTCCTAGAACAGACCCCAGCTGGCATCAGAGAGTAGCCCATCACCCCCTCGCATTCTTTGTTCAAACAGCCTGTTCTCCAAGAAGCTCCGCGTGGCCATCCTGGAAAAACTGCAAACTCTTCTTCCCTGGCCCCAAAGTAAGGCTTTCAGTCATCACCCGGCTTCCGTCCCTCCAGGACTCGACCCCTCCTCGTACACCGTCACCTGATCCTTCTGTTCATCTCCCTTCCAGTTAGAAAGCTTTCCCAAAGCACAACTTTTGCTCCCCACCCCTAGCCTGAGACTGGGTCCCTAGCACCTAGAACCCTGCCAGGTATGTAAGACAGACTCAAAAATATTTGAAGGAAGGGGAGGGGGCTGAGGTCAGAGGGAAGGAAGAGGATGAAGGGGAAGAAGAGGAGAGTCCAGGGGGAAGGAAGCACAGGAGTGAGAGGACTTGGATGCTGGCCTGCTGGGGCTGGGGCTGGGGCTGGGGCTGGCCTGTGTGGGGGCCACTCCTTTGCCATCTGGTGTTTGGGGTGAAAGAGGCGAGGTTGGGGACCTGAGATGCAGCAGCCCCACGCCAGCAACACCCCCAGCCCCAGGGCAGGGAGCCCCAACTCCACCTCAGGCCCCAGCTGGGAATTGGACCCCGGTGTTGCGGGCGGTACCGCATGGCTAGGCCCCTGGTAACAGCCACAGTAATTACTGGTTGTGTGCGATTAGGGGATAATTATGCTTAATAAGTCCAAAAGTAATTACCACGCAGGCTGCTTGCAGCTTCGGAAAACAGAGGCCCCCAGTGAGCGAGAGCCAGGGAGTGGAGAAGGGGAGCGTGGATATGGTGGACACTGGGGTACTGGCCCATTTCTCCAGCAGATGCCGCATCCTGCCAGATGCGCCGCACCAGGGCCTTGCTCGCCTGCAGTGACGGGAGCTCACTGCGCCACGGGCGGCTCCTTCCAGCGCTGGCAACGTGCATGCGGGGTTCGGCGTAGGCTTTCCCCCGGGCCCCGCTACATTTCTTCTCTTTCTTTTTGCTTCCTGACTCAACGTCTTAGCAGCAGAACCGATGCCTCCTCATCAGAGAAGCGGTGCCCACCATCATAGACATGGCCATGGATTGTCCGACTGACCCACAGCAATGCCAAGGTCGCGTTTCTCAGAGTGAGGAAACTGAGGCCGGTGGGAGCACCGTCGAGACTTGCATTTGCATTCAGTGCTAGAGTCCGTGCTCCCAAGCCCACAGCTGGGCTGCTGCCCCCGGAGCCCTGCACAGCCCATCCAACCCCGCTCCCAGATGCTGACCCAGGTCTATGTAATCTCCCCTTCTTTACACAGAAGGCCAGACTCACTGCGCATGCCCAGGAGGCCCTGTAGGTCAATGAAAAGGACACTCTGCT
This sequence comes from Muscardinus avellanarius, assembly GCF_963383645.1. NCBI lineage: Eukaryota > Metazoa > Chordata > Mammalia > Rodentia > Gliridae > Muscardinus > Muscardinus avellanarius. The sequence goes on from NC_137788.1 coordinate 15,923,262, forward strand.
TCTGCTGCTGACCTGCCATGTGGGTCAGCACTTTACTATCTGCACAGAGGAGGTGGTTCTGCTCCCTCAGGCCAAGGCCAAGCAGCTCCAGGCCCATCCAGGCCCAGCTGAGAGACTCGGTGACCTTCTCTAACCTAAGCCAATTTCCTCTCTTCCTCATGCAGCTGCCCTGATACCTGGAGAAGAGGCCATGGACAGGGCAGTGGCCAGTATCGTGATCTGGTCACACAACCCTGTCCTTCTTCACCCTCGTACATCTATCTGCCTTCAACCTCATTCTTACATCTCAGTTTCTAGCTGGGCGTGGAAGCGCACACCTGTAATCCCAGCACTCGGGAGGCTGAGGCAGGAGGATCACAGGTTAGAGGACAGCCTCAGCAATGTAGCAAGACTCTCAGCAAAAAAATAAAAAATAAAAAGGGCTGGGGATGTAACTCAGAGGTAGAATGCCCCTGCAGAGGGGGAATTTTTTTCCTGTCCAAGAAGAGCAGTGGAAGTTTGCAATACTCCAAGAATATCATATTAAAATTTACTTGTATGATTATAAGAAGTTATGCTGGTTTAGAGAATGATAATTTTCTTTCTTTTATTTGGGGTGGGGGTTGGTACTAGGAGTCAAATCCAGAGGTATTTTACCTCCAAGCTGCATCTCAGCCATATTTTATTTTTTATTCTGAAACAGGGTCTCACTAAGTTGCTGAAGGTCTCACTGAGTTGCTGAGGCTGGCCTCAAACCTGCGATCCTCTTGTCTCAGCCTCCCAAGGACTGGGGTTACAGGCATACACTACCACACTGGCTGACAATTTCCTTATTCGATCTCTACGTCACCCCCCTCCGTAGGCATAGATAGTGCTGTTTGTATACATAGGCAACAGATCCAGGAAGTGGAAGAGGAAATCATTTTCCAAGGCCACATGGCTAGCAAAGGGCAAAGTCAAACTTTGAATCCAGGTCTGGCTCCAAAGCCTGGCTAGTAACCACTGCTCCACACTTCCCCGCGCCTCTAAGCCACCTGTGCCGGCATGCGCAGCATCAGACAAGAAGATGAGACAGGAGGCCAGAGGGGAACCTGCCTTTCTCTCCAGCATTAGAGCCCAGAGGACACTCACGGGCTAATAAAGCCCTCGGTCCCCACCCCGCTGGCATCTTTCTTGGTAGAATACCCAGTCCAACTGCTTCTCTGCGTGGGGTGGGATCCCTCAGGGTTCCAGAAGTGTCTGGAAGAGCAAATACCACAATAGAGGCTTCTTACTCATCCTCAGAGCCGTGCGATGTGGGGACAGAGAACACATGAGCGTCGTGAAGAGCCTTCCAGATCCCTAAACCGCCAGGCCCACGACCGAGGGGGGAAATGGAGTGGGGACAGCCTGGCTTATTACCAGGCTTACTTCAGAGAACCAGAAATGCAAAGCCAAGATCCCCCGAGGGGAAAACAGTGCAGCTGCTTTCAAAATATGAGAACCACCAACAACTAGACATCTATGCCAGTGATACGGAACATACATCATGGGCTTTTTTTTTTTTCTGTATCAAAATTACAATTTTTTTTCAGAAAGTCAGAAAATATGATCACTGACAATGAACCATGAGAGAGGCAGGCTAGGATTGGGTTACACAAAACGCTCCCCAGGGCAGTGAGGGCCCAAATCACCCTCCAGTGATTTCCTAATGTACAGAAAGGAAGCGCCACGCCCTGGAGGCTCCGATCCATCCGATGAGATGCCAGGTCTGGCAATCACAGCATGGCGTGGAGCCCCCCTTCCTCGAGGAAGGCTCTACAGCAGCCATTCCGGCCAGAGCTGGGCTGGGGGACCCCTGCCCAGGTGACGGGCGATGTTTCAGCACCAGGGACAGGGGCGCCCGCAGTACATCTCCCAGAAGTCTGTGTCCACTGCCTGAGCCCAGAGGGGTTTTTGTGTTGTGTTGTGTTTTGAACCCTTAGCTCTCTTACTTTTTTTTTGGGGGGGGGAGTATGGGGGCTTCTTATCTCCTCCCTTCTCTGCTTTGAAGGAAAGCATATGCTCTGGGTGACCACTATGGAGTCAGTCTCACAGGACAAGATAGGGAAGGGGCCAGACTCATCATATCCATCTCAGAGATGAGGGACATTCTCCTCCCTCCACCCCAACAAAAATTCCTTCGGCATTTGCTTGATAATGAGGGGCCCGAGAGGAGGCAAGCGGAAGAGTCTTGGCTTGGAAATCTCGAGTCTCCCTCTAGGCAAGTGTGGCCTGAGGCAAGCCAATTCCCAGCTCTGAGCTGGACCACCACACTGCCTGGGCTCTGGGGCCAGCGAGGGTGGAGCTGGCTTAGGAAGCACTTGACCCAAGACCTTTCTGATGACTCAGATCAGCCTCCTCCCCGTAGGTCCCTCACCGTGATCTCAGTGAGTTATCACACGCCAGCATTTCTCAAACTATGTCCCCCCAAAAGTGGGCGCGCCCACAGGGACAGGTATTTTGTGCATACTAAAAAGAAAGGTGAGTACCACAAGAGCCGGGCGTAGTGGCACACGCTGGTAATCCCAGTGCTTGGGAGGCTGAGACAGGAGGATCGCAGGTTCAAGGCCAGTCTCAGCAACTTAGTGGGGCTCTCAGCAACTTAGCAGGACCCCATTTCCAAATAAGAAATAAAATTGGGCTGGGGGTAAAACTTGGAGGTAGAATGCCTCTGGGTTCAATCCCCAGTACAGAAAGAAAGAGAGAGAGAGAGAGAGAGAGAGAGAGAGAGAGAAAGGAAGAAAGAAAGGGATCGCCACAGTTGAGATAAACTTGAGGATTGCTGAGGCGAACCAAGACAAACAGGCCTTTTGCTGCAGGACTTCAGGGCCACATCTAATGTTGTCTGCTGCTTCTTTCCAAGATGTCTGGGAAGAAGTTCTCAGTGTCTCCCAAGCTTCCTTTCATGGAACACCTGTGGGCACGGCTCACACTTCTGTGGCAGCTATTAAGTGCCAGGCACTGCGGTAGGATCTTTCCACTTGACTCTTCACGATAACTTGTGAAATAGGTACCGTTCTCATTCCCATTTTGCAGAAAGGGAACCCGAGACAGAGAGACCAGGAATTTGTCTAAACTCACGTGGCTAGCGTGCTGCCGAGCAGGGATCTGAACCCCGGCAGGTGGGCTCCCGAGACAGTGCCTAACCACAGCTGAGCTGCCTCTCCCGCCTCGAGGGGCTGGAGTTCCTAAGACACAGTTTGAGAGATACTCTCCTAAATATATTGCTATTTAGCTTCGGAAACTTCGAACAATAGATTTTTTTTCTTTTGGGTAGAGTTTTCTTTGTGCTGATGTTTAGATTCCCTGAGCAAACATGCAGACCCGGATGATGGCTAGGCGGCAGGGGGGGAGCTCAGTGGGTTTTTTTTAATTATTATTTATTTGTTTATTTTAATTAAGATTGGCTTTGTCCAGGCATGATGGTACATGCCTATAATCCCAATACTTGGGAGGCTGAGACAGGAGGATCGCAGGTTCAAGGCCAGCCTAAGCAACTTAGCAAGATCCTCTTTCAAAACAAAAATAAGCCAGGCACCGTGGCACATTCTTGTAATCCCAGTACTTGAGAGGCTGAAACAGGAGGATTGTAGGTTCAAGGCCAGCCTCAGCAACTTAGCAAGACCCTATTTCAAAACAAAAATAAAAAAGCAGGGACTGGAGGGCTGGAGGTATAGCTCAAAGATAGAATGCCTAGGAGTTCAATCCCTAGTGTCTGTCTGTCTGTCTGTCTGTCTGTCTCTCTCTCTCTCACACACACACACACACACACACACACACACACACACACGGATTGGCTTTGCTGTTTAGAGGGAGAAAGCTTTTCCTAGTCAGCTGGTGGGAACAGGAGACAGCAGAGAAGAGAGAACAACTGTAGGAAGGAGGGAAGGAGAAGAGGGCGGAAGGAAGAAGAGAGGGGAGAAGTTGGGGGGGGGGGAGGTGAATAGGAGAAGGAAATAAAGGAGGAGGAAAAAGGGCCATGAAGACAGCCTCACCTCGGCTTCTGGGCTCTGGGGCCCTTCGCCCTCCCAGTCCCTGGCTCTGCCCTCCCCCTCCAAGAGCAGCCTGGAGAGGCGCCCTCCCCTCCACTGCCCCGGCCAGGCCCATCCTTGCGGGGACAGAGGTTTGTGGGGGAGGCAGGGGTCCTGCTTGCAAGGACCTCCTTCCCCCTGAGCCCCATTCTGGTCTCGCCTCCTCTCCAGACACCTCTCTGTGCTGTTTTGCCCAGAACAAATCTGCACCTGTCACCAGCCACCAGGAGCTTCTGCTCTCCTGTCCCCTCCCTGGAACTTCAAAAAAGCCTGACACGGTTTCTCTGCAGCAATTCCTCCCCTGCTCGCTGGCTCTGTCTGCATCAGGGCTCAGCTGTGCCTCTCATCTTCTGGTTTTTTTAAAAAAAAAAAAAAAAGTGAAAGCAGGATCCTGCTTCTCTGCACAGGAGCATCGGCACCAAATTGAGTGTCACTGGTGACAGCACACACCCCTGGATCCAGCCCCGGGGCTTCCTTGAGGGCAACAGGGTGAAGTCATTCCGTGGCCCTGAGCTCAGTGGACTCTGGCCCCTTCCAGGCAGCCCCCACCTCTCAGGCCTCTCCCGGCTCCAGCCCTCACTCCCAGCACCTCTAGAAGGAAATTGGAGACGATGTTGCCATGGAAACCATGGTACCAGCGGTTGCTATTCATTACGTTCAGGGGATAGAATTATATGACCTGGAATCAAAAAATGCAAAACGGCCAGTGTTAAAGAAAGAGTGACAGAGTTGGAAAGCCCGTATCTGGCCCAGCACAGCCACTTGCAGGTCGGGTGACTCAGGACAAGTTACCTGCCCTTGCTGGGACTCAGTGGCCCCACCTGTCAAGGGCACACCTGTGTGAGTGCAGGAGAGCCGGATGCCGTAACCCCTATTTGGATCTAAAAGGTTCCCCAAAGGCCAGGAGCTAAAGGCTAGGTCCCCAGCCTCGGGTACCCCTGGGGGATAAGGCCTGACTAGAGAGGGGGTCACTGGTGCCCATATCTTGAGGGTATGTCTTGTTCCTGTCCCCCCTCCACCAAACACCCCACCGCCATGATACTCCACCTCCCCTCAGCCCGGAGCAACAGAACCTGCAACCTTGACCGGAAACCTCTGACACCAGGAGCCAAAAGCAATCCCTCATCTGAGCTGATTCGCTCAGTGATGGGGAGGCCTCTGGGTGCCTCCAGGAGTGGGGTCACAGGGTGGACTCAGGACGGCCCCTCAGTGCAGCCCACCCGCTCTCGGGAGGGGGTGAAGAAGCAGCCACAGGGCAACAGAGGCTCCGTTTTAGGGTAACTCCCGCAGCCACAAGTGTCAGGGATGTGCCTGTGACAGCAAAGCAAGGCAGGCTGCTTCTGAGAGCTGCTCCCCCTCAGAGGAGACTGCCAGGACCCCTCGCCCCCTCCTGCCCACCCAGACCCAGACCCAGACCCAAAGGCAGGCAGGCTGCCTCGACCTGACCATCACGTCCCAGAAATCTACGCCCCGAAGTGCAGTCAGGGCTTGAACAGCAAGAACGGGATCCCAGGGTGACTCATTGCAGAGAAGCCTTGGGGCCCATTCAAATACCCGAACACAAGGGAGTGGCTGAGGAAGTTGGGGTGCACATGCCCAGCCAGAATAGAGCAGCGGCCACTGCGAATGGACTTGCTGGGAGTGTTCATGGAAACATGTTTGGCCCTGATATGAGTAGGAAAAAGAAGACGCCAGGCTGTGTGTGCCGTGTGGTTTTCTATTTGTTGGTTTTTTTGTGTGTGTGTGTGCGGTGCCGGGGATGGAACCCAGGGGCATTCTACCTTCAGGCTTCACCCCCAGCCCTATTTTTTTGTCTTTATTTTGAAACAGGGTCTCACTGAGTTGCAGAGGGCCTCACTAAATAGCTGAGGCTGTCCGCAAACCGCGATCCTCCTGTCTCAGCCTCCCGAATGCCGGGGTTACAAGAGTGCGCCACCACGCCCAGCTGTGCAGTGTTTGTGTTTTTTTTTTTTTTAATTTTTAAAACTTGACTTAGGTAATTCTATTTTCTTAATTAAACACTACTTTCTGAAATTTCTACAGATCACATGTATCATCATTTCAGAAAACAATAATAAGCTGCTCCTAAAAAGCGGGTTTTGACAGGGAAAGGAGGCCCGGGTTTGACTGTGCTTGTTCAAATCCTTGTTTTTGAGGTGCTGGGGGTTGGACCCAGGGGCATTCCGCCTCTGAGCTGCACCCCCCAACCCTTTTTATTTTTGTTTCAGTTCTCATTAGGTTGCCGAGAGTCTCACAATGTTGCTGAGGGCTAGCCTCAAACCTGCGATCCTCCTGTCTCAGCCTCCTATGTACACGGACGACTGACAGGTGACACCACTCCCGGCTTGTTTAATCTTTATTCTGAGATTCTCTAGCCATGGACTTGTGCATTTCCTTGACCTCTTAAAACTGAAACTTGCCTCACTTGGGCTAGAATGACCCATGGCAGAGGCTGATGTGCAGGTGGAGGGGACAGGTCTCTGGAGCACCTAGTGTGGCCTGGCACACAGTAGGCACACAGGTCTTGGTTGTATCCATGTGGCCATCAACTCAGACCAAGGCCTGTCAAGGCCTCCCACACCTTCCGAGGCCCATCAGGTGTCCTCAGGGCCCAGCCTCCAGACCCATCTGGAAGGTCTGCCCCCACCCTGGCTGCCCATTCCCATGACCCACCCTCCCTGGGCCTGCCTCAAGGAACCGCCCACAAGATGGCTTCGGAATTTCCAGCCAAGGCAGACTCCCCCAGGCCCTGTGCAGGCTAAACCACCCACCTCCCAGCCCTGAGACCTCCAAGGGGCCTGTTCCCTCTGCCCAGCCACAGAGTGTCTGACTCCAGTTTCTCTCAAAGAGATCCTTCAGCCCAAACTGGGCATGGTGGCGCATGCTTGTAATCCCAGTATTTGGGAAGCTGAAACAGGAGGATGGCAGGTTTGCAGCCAGCCTCAGCTACTTAGTGAGGCCCTCCGCAATGTAGTGAGACTCAGTTTCAAAATAAAGAATTAAAAATAGGGCTGAGGGTGTAGCCCAATCCCCAGTACCAAAAATAAAAAAGAAAGAAAGAAAGAAAGAAAGAAAGAAAGAAAGAAAGAAAGAAAGAAAGAAGACAAAGAAAAAAGAAAAGAAAGGAAATTCTCCAGCCCTAAGGCCTACACCCTTGTCATTGCCTGCGGTGCCTCCTCTGGGGCCTCTGGAGAACACAGCGCCAGGCCCTCGGGGAGAAGCAGCAGGGCTGAGCCAGCCTCTGTGCCGAGCCGGGGGAGCGGGGTGATGTTCTATGAATCAGCCCCACAGTGCCTGGTGACTGACATGCTCTACCTCTGATAACCCCACAGTTCTTGGCACCCAGAGGCAGGGAGAGACAGAGCAGGGGTTATCTTGTAGGTTCCCGAAGGAACGACAGACCTCTGCTGCCTTTCAGCAAGAGAGAAGGGGGATGGGGGGCCTCAGAGGTGTCAGCACTGCGGGGGAGGGGGCGGAGGGCAGGAGCCCAAGCCCATCCTCATCCCTACTTTCTTTCTCCTCCCATCCGTGTGTGTGTGTGTGTGTGTGTGTGTGTGTGTGTGTGTGTAGTACTAAACCCAGTGGCTTCTACCTCAGAGCTGCACCCCCGGCCCCCTTTCTCTCTTTGCTTCTAAGCAGGGCTGTCCCTAGGTTGCTGAGACGCTCCCTCCTGTCTTAGGCTCCCAAATCCTGGGAGTACGGGCGTGCACCCCCCCCCGCACCCAGCTCTGTGACTTTTCTTTTACCTTCTGTTTTATTCCTTCATTTCCTGTCTCCATTTCCTCCCTTTCGTCCTTCACTCCTTCCTCTGCTCGTGGATTCCATTTCTGTTTTGAATGTCTGCTTTGATCTATCGATTCCAGGGATATCGCTGTGGCCCGGGCTCTGCGCTGAGTCCCACGCTGCGCCCTGGGGACATGGGCCTGGCTCACACGCTGAGCACCCCAAACCTCAGTGCACCAGCCCAGGGGTTAGAGTAGCCAGGTGCTCCCCCCCCCCCCCAGGAGACCGCTTCCAAAGCTGAGACCTCGGCGCAGTGGGTCAGGCTGGGAAAGGCAGCCAGGCAGAGAACAGCGAGCAGGTCATGGCGGAGACGCTGCCCGGAGTGGCGGGCGGCGGTGAGGCCAGCCGGCCAAGGGGCCACTGCCACTCCCGTGGCTTCCTTTGGGCCAGGCACTCTGACAAGCACTCACTGTTCCACACATCGGGGGACTGAGCCTCAGGGAGTTACGCAGCCTGCTTCACATCACCTGGCCAGTGAGTGGCGGGGCCAGGACTTGACTCTAGACCCAAGTGGCTCTAAATGGCCATGACCCTGCCCTTGGCTACGGTCAACATCAGTTTAGGAGTTAACAGAGGTACAAGCCACAGCCAACAGGTGGCCAATGAGGCAGGCCCCCTTGAGGGGAGCACAGGCTCCCAATAAGGGGAGCACGTGCAGCAGCCCTGAGGCAGGAAAGGGCTGTGTGCGTAAGCGCCGCGGTTCATACATTCTCGTCCCCCAAAAGTGCATGCATTGGTCCCCAGTGTGGTGTGGTAAGAAGTGGTCAGGTCTGTAAGTGGTGACGCCCACCACAGGGATTTGGGGTCACTGGAGGTGCTGCCTCAGAGAGGTTCATGTTGCCCTCAAAACTGCACTAGTTCCCTTGTGGGTCCTTAGGAAAGAGCGAGCCAGGCCCCCGAGTGGCTCTGGCTCCCTGTCACCATGTGTCTCTGCTGCAGGTGCGCCAGTTGTGAGGACATACGCCATCAGTGGCTTACCAGAAGCCAGCGCGGTGATCTCAGACCTTCAGACCTGTGAGCAGAATAAACCTCTTTTATTCATGCACTTTCTAGCCTCTGGTGTTTTGTTAAAGCAACAGATAATGGATTGAAAGACAGAGGGAGGTTGCTGAGGTTGAAAGGGAGTTGGGGGAAGCGGCAGGGGCTGAGGTTGGGGCTGTGAGCACAGCTCCCCTGCCCCCCTCACCCTGGGTCCTAGCGCCTGCTGCCCCGGCCTCATCAAGCTCTGTGAGTGCTCCCTACCCTTCTTTTATGATTTGAATCTAGAATTTTCCCCCACAAGGTTCAGAGATAGAGCGTGTGTGTGTGTGTGTGTGTGTGTGTGTGTGTGTGTGTGTGTGTGTGTGTGTGTTATGTTGCTGAGATTTAACTCAGGTCTATTCTACCTCTGTGATACACCCTCAGCCCTTATCTTGGTTTTGTTTTGAAACAGGGTCTTGTTAGGTTGCTGACAGGCTCACGACATCGCTGAGGCTGTCCTTGAACCCACAATCATCCAGTGGCAGCCTCCCAAATACTGGGCTTACAGCTGTGCACCACCATGCCTAGCTGGCCAGAGGTGAAACTTGGGACTTTTAGAAAAAGTTGGATTATAAAGGCTCTGACCTCATCAGTAGATTAATTTATTTGATAGATTGATCATTTGAATGAACTTCTGGTGATGATTTAGGCAGGTGGGGTGTGGCTAAAGGAAGCCTGTCACTTGGAATGCCCCTTCTCTCCCCACCCCCAGCCCGCTTCCTGGATGCCAGGAGCTGAAAAGCTGCCCCTGCCACACCCTGCTGTCACAAGGTCTCTGCCTTGGAGCCAGCCCACCATGGATGGAACCTCTGAAACCATGAGCCAAATAAATCTTTCCTCCTCTGTGTATTGGTCCCAGTGATGAGAGCTGACTAACCCCTTCCTGCCACCAAGCATTTCCCATGCAGTTCTGTCCTGTCTGCCTAGAACTCCTCCCTATCTCTATGGCTACCTCGCCATGGCCTCGTTAAACCCACTCACCCAGCCAGGCTCAGTGGCATGCACCTATAATCACAGTACTAGAGAGACTGAGACAGGAGGATCGCAGGTTCAAAGCCAGCCTCGGCAACTTAGTGAGGCCCTTTGCAACTCAGCAAGACCCTGTTTCAAAATAAAGAATAAAAAATAGGGCTGGGGGTGTAGCTCGGAGGTAGAATTTCCCTGGGTTTCATCCCCAGTATCACAAAAAATAAAATAACCTGGGCGTGGTGGCACATGCTTGTAATCCCAGCATTTGGGAGGCTGAGACTGAAGGATCGTGGTTCATGGACAGCCTCAGCTACTTAGTGAGACTCTGTTTAAAAAAAAAAAAAAGAATAAAAAATAGGGGAGGGGATGTAGCTTGGAGGTCGAATGCCCCTGGGTTCCATCCCCACACCTGCAAAAAATAGATAAATAAATAAATAGATAGGGTTCGGGGTATAGCTCAGAGGTAGAATCCCCCTGGGTTCAATCCTAGCAACACACACACACACACACACACACACACGCGCGCGCGCGCGCGCGCGCGCACACACCTCATCCACCAGAAACAGTGGGAGGAGTGTGATGCTAAGAGTCTGGATCCTAACGCCAGAGCGCCTGGGTTGAAATCCTCAACCCTGCTACTTATCAACAGTAGAATTACTGGATAATTCACTCAGTCTTTCTGTACCTCAGCTTCCCAATCAATAAAATAACGGTAGTTCTTACAGGAATAAGGATGAACTGAGCTCACATAAGTGAAGCAGAGCACTTGGAAGGGTGTCCCGCCCTGGGGGTGATGTAGTAAGTGCTAGGCGCCGGGCCTAACCCAGCTAGAGCGGCCGAAGCTCCACCGCCCAGTCCAGGTGAGCTCAGTAAGTGCTGCTCTCAACGCCCCCAGCCTCACTTCTGGGTTCCTGCAGCAGCCCCGCCTCTTTGGAGTAGAGCTCAAAACTGTGCTTACATTTCTCTTCCCCTAACTAGGAGTCATACCTGTCTGCCCTACCCAGTGTCCAGCCCTCCATTCCTGGGAGGTCAAAAGCTGATCCTTGAATGAGCAAATGAAGGAATCCACTGCTAGCCTCTCAGCGCCAGGCCCTCTCCCTCCCCCTGGAAGTCAACCTCGGCATGAGTCACGTCCAAAGAAACCTGAGCCTCATCTGCAGAATCCTCAAAAGGCAAGCGGAAGCTCTTCTGCAGTCTCTTGAGAGAATGCCAGAAGGTGGGAGTTACAGTCATCACTCAGGCCAAGCAGCTCCCGCTCCCTCCCTCCGCTCTCCCTCTTGCCTGCCCCAGGATCTGGGGAAGAGGGCCAGTCGCTCCAAGTAGGAAGCCCAGACTCAGACGTGGCTGGCCCGGTTTTCTGATGAGAAATCTGGAGACCAAGCCACATGCTTGGGACCTTCCCCATCTAAGGGAAGGGTTCCCCGACCAGTCTTGGGGAATAGGAACTCCTGAAGTGTGGAGTTGGTGAACAAGGGCACCCCGCCCCAGACCCACCCAGGTGCCCTTAGAAGGCACCGAGGGAGGAGTGACACCAGGGCCCGGCACACCCACCTCCTCTCTATTTACTGCAGAAACCAGCAGCTGAGGAAAGGGGTCCTAGTGGGGGGCTGCCCCTCCGTCTTGATGAGCTTAGAGACCCGCAGCCCTCACAAATGACTGAGCTATACAGGAACTGAAAAAGACTTGACTGTGCCTTCAACAGGTTTTTCCCTCTCTGTGTCTGTATAGAGGTCCTAATCATAAACGTTCTTTCTTCCCCATAGCCCTCAGGGTAGTTTACTGGTCTTTTAAGACACACCTTTAGGCTGTTTCATAGTATATGTGTCAGATCTCCTCTCTGTGTCTCAATTTTCTCCACCTATGAAAGGGCGGCAAAATGTTCCAGCTGGAAACCAAGATGGCGGGCGTGGAAAACCCTGAGCAGCAAGAAGAGCAGCTGGCCCAGGGCAGTAGAGACAGCCGAGTCTTCCCTGGAGCAGGCCACACTCCTCCAGCAGTCATAAAGACAAGAAGGCTCTAGATGACCTTAAATCCTAGAACAGATTTTATCAAAATGTTTGTATTATGGAGCACCTCTCTACAGAGGTCCTAATCACAAACGTTCTTTCTTCCCCATAGCCCTCAGGGTAGTTTACTGGTCTTTGAAGACACGCCTTTAGGCTGTTTCATAGTATATGTGTCAGATCTCCCTCTGAGAGCTACAAAGATCCCCACGGTTAGGAAACACTCATTTTTGTGTCCTTAGTAATGGGAGGTACAACATCCTGCATTCTAATAAATACTCATTAAATGTCTGATAACTTGAGTTTAAGAAAATAATCACTATCTCTATGATGTTGGGCAAGTTTCTTAACCTCTCCAAGTTTCAGTTTTCTCATCTGTAAAACAATAATTTTTTTTTTAAAAAAAAGTATGCCTAGCTGGGCGTGGTGGCGCACGCTTGTAATCCCCGCGCTTGGGAGGCTGAGACAGGAGGATCGCGCAGGTTCAAAGCCAGCCTCAGCTGGTTTAAGAGACCCTGTTTCCAAATAAAATATAAAATAGGTCTGGGAGTGTAACCCGGAGGTAGAAGGCCCCTGGGTTCCATCCCCAGTACTACACACAAAAAAAAAATATGCCTTCCTTCTAAGGTCATTTTGAGGATTAAATAAGATTATGTACATAGGTGCTTAGCTCCACTTCAATGACAATAAAGATCTCAGTAAATTTTAATAATTAATAGCAGTATTAATTGTGGTGGTCATGGTGACAGTGATGGTAGTCATGGTGACGATGTTGGTGATGGGGGTAACAGGGACGGTGCTGTACTGGTGGTTCCGGTGGTGATGATGATGGTGGTAATGATGATAATGGTGATGATGATGGTGGTGATAGTGGTGGTGGTGGGAGTGGTAATCATGGCTATAGTTGGTGATGGTGGTAATTGTGGTGAGGGTGGTGGTGGTGGTGTTGATTGGTGGTTGCTGGTAGTGATGGTGGTAGGTATGGCAGTGGAGATGCTGGTATTGGTGTCAGCGATGACAAGGACGATGATGTGGAGACTACCCTGCAGGGGGCAGCTCGGGCCAACCCAGAATCCTACCGGCGCCTGTCCCGGCCACCCCGGGCTGCCACTTGGAAGCTGACAAGACCCGTGGGCCTTGGCACTGCTGTTGAGGTGGAGGCAGGGAGCAGACACCCACACGCTGAAGGTGTTGGGAGTTTTGTGTGGCATGTTCTGCCAACAAAAGGTGAACACAGTAATTTTGAAAGGAATATCTGTGCGCTGGAGCTGCTGAGCAGCCATTGACTAGGGCGCTCTGTGGGGAGTCGAGACGTGTGGGCAACAGGAGGCACCAGCTCCACCCGAGGACGGCCCCGTGTGGCTCAGAGGCTGATTCCACCTGTTTGGGAAGAAGTTGCCCACAGAAAGAACCACAGACCTCCATGAGCACCGACTGCACGGGCCGGGCTCTGTGAAGGGCACGGCTGGTCATGGAGGCCAGGTGTGACCTTTGGGAGGCCACGCACAGGGAGCCAAAAGCAAAACACAAAATAAAGCACTGGCATCGGGCCATTTGTTCAACCACTTCATGGGGCGCCTTGTATCTCCGGTACCTGTGGCAGGCGCTGGGCACCAAGACAGGAAGTCTCCGTCCTCCAGGTGCTCCAGGGCTGGCGGAGGAAACAGACTGGCTGATACCCAAAGAGTGATGGGTGCCACAGCCGGGGCTCTGCATCCTCTTAGACCAGAAATACTAAGGGCAGGGGAGGCCTGGTGCTTCTAGAAGGTGTGGGATGCAGAGGGGTCCTGTGTCAAGGGGCCACACCCTTTCCCTGAGCTCTAGACCCTTCTACCCAGCCACCACTGGGATGCTACAGAGGCCCTGCAAACGCAGCACAGCCGTGATGGAGCCCAGCCTCTCCTCCCTAGCCTGAGCTCCCGGCCCATGCGCATCCTTCCGCCAGTGCCCACCTTCCCGACCGGAAGGATGCGCAGGCATCGCGAGGGTATCGTCGACAGCCCGGTTCCCCACACTTGACCTCCTCTGCGCCTCATCTCCGGGCAATCTCAGGACGCCTTCCCCTTCTCCCCATCACCACCCAGGACCCCAGCTCAAGCCCGCCTCTCGCACCCGGATGATCCCCGTGGCCCTGACTGGTGTTCCCATTTCAACTAACTCACCCCATTCTCTGGTCTCTTCCTGTGACTTCTTCGTTTGAGAATTCCCACTCTCTCAAGAGCAAAAGCATCATTGTGCTAAAGACAGCCTTCTAGAATAGGTCAGAAAGGCACAGAGGAGTCGGCCCGGCTTCCTGTCTACCTCACTTCCCGGCCCTCTCCACCTGGCCACACTGCCTTCCTGTCCCTTTGGCCAGCACCTGCTCCTTCCCACCCCCAGGGCCTTGGCACGTGTTTTTCCTTCTGTCTAGAAGACTCTTCTAGTCCCTCCACCTCAGCAGCATCTCACGCTTACCATCTCAGTCAGAAGTCCCTTCCTCTAGAAGTCTCCCATGACTTCCTAGACTAGTTCTGGGTTCCTACCAGGCGCCTATCAAAGCTGCAGGTGTACCTTGAATAGGGTGTCCATTTGAATAAAGCTGGTCTCCCTAAACTCCCTGAGGACAGGAACCGTGGCTGGTTTCGCTCCTTCCAGAACAGAAGGTCTAGCAGGTTGTAAGCCCACAAGGAGGAGAATCAGAGGAAGGGACAAATGGCTGAGAACACCTCTCCTGGCACACCCCTCATCCCTTGCCTTCAAAGAGCCGTTCCGCCCAGGTCACACAGCAAATATGTGGTCCAGAAGAACCCAGGCTTCCTGACTGCAGTGGCTTCCCAATGGCTTCCCCAGCTGGCGGAGGGCTCCAGGAAGCCCCACCACCACCAAAGGAAGAACAGGAGAGGCCCGGTCTCTGCACATCTGGGCTGGGATCAGGGGCTCTAAGCAGCCTGCTGAGAAAAATGTGTTTTCCACATGTCCTGCTGGGCCCTGTGGATATCACATGCAAATGTATGCAAATTATGTGCAAACACTGTCTCTGGGCTTAGATGAAAGAAACCAAGTGCCTGCCTGGTACCCCGGGAGCCATCTAAGACCAGACCAACACGCTGTAGCCCCTCTGGCCTGCCAAGCTGTAGTGCAGCCCCGGCTCCCGTGGTGAGCTGAACAGGTGGGGACCCTCCCTTCAGTAACCCCCATTCGCAGCCTTCCCCAAATACGGGCCACCCTTGGGCGCTGTGAACTTGGGGCTATTTTTTCAGGCATGAAGTCGTACCCAGCCCATCCTCAGAAGAGCCGAAAGAGGGGTCTTTTCTGGGGGCCACCCTGAAGCCCAGCTGCTACTCGTGGCCTTGCTCCGGTCGCCTGGGAAGCGAACTCAAAACAGATTCACAGGGGCCCCCCTCACAGACAGAACTGCCGTGAGGAGGGGCCTCGCCTTTGGCTTGGCTGACACACTCCTGCCTCTCCCTTTGAGGCAGTTTGAGGATGCCCTGTGAAGAACATCCCAGGCCCCTCACTCTCCCCATCAGCAGGGACCCTGCCTGCCTCCCCAGGCCTGGATGTCCTCAGCCAGGTGTTCTGTGTAAGGCTCTATCTCCAGGGCTGCACTGGGAAGCCTCAGAGACATGGGAACTACAGGGGACATTTGTAGAGTGAATGAATGAATGAATGAATGAATGAATGAATGAGAGTGATGGAGGTACAAGGAGAAGGTAGATGTAGCACCAAAGAGCCCTCCAGCACGTCTGCAAGCACCACTGTGGAGGATCTGGCCCCCTGCCCGGCGACCCAGGGCCTGGCCCTCCTGCCCTGGCTCCTACCGCCCCGGCTTCCGCTCCCCACGCCACCCCCAGCGTCTGCCTAAACGGCTGTCAGCGCCAGTCTCCGGTCCCGAAAGTGAGCTGTTCCTTGAAGGCTCACAGCCCATGATTAGATCTATGGCAGCTTACTAAGCCACTCAGGAGTTCCCATGGCAACCCCACTGGTCTCCCACTGGCAGCGGGCCACCTGCAGAAGCTGGAGGGAGGGAGGGAGACAGGTGCTAGGATGCTGCCTGAGACAAGGCTGGGGTAGAGGCAGAGAGGATGGAGGAACCAGAGGGCCCTGGGGAGAGGACAAAGCTAGGAGTCAGGGCACAGGGGTGCGTGGGCTAAGCTGTGGGATTCAGGAAGATGGAAAAAGTCAGAGGATGGAGGTTAAAGAAGGCTGGGAGTTTGGATAAGGAGAGGGTAGGAACTTGAATCAGGGAGGCCAGGTGAGCCCAGGGAGGGCGGTGAAGGCAGAAGGCAGGCGGGAGAGCCTAATGAGGCTGGGAAGAAGCAGAAGCCAGAGCTGCAAGATGGGGAACTAAGGCAAAAGCATGGTCTCTGGCCCTGCCCCATACTGACACAGGCCTTGACTGAATATGGAAGAAAAGAGATGGGCGAGCCAGGCCTGGTGGCGCACGCTTGTAATCTCAGGGCTTGGGAGGCTGAGACAGGAGGATCGCGGGTTCGTGGACACCCTCAGCTACTTAATGAGGCCCTCCGCAACTCAGACCCTGTTTAAAAAATAAAGAATAAAAAATAGGGCTGGGGGCCAGGCGCGGTGGCACACGCTTGTAATCCCAGTACTTTGGAGGCTGAGACAGAAGGATCGCGGGTTCGCAGACAGCCTCGGCTACTCAGTGAGGCCCTCCGCAACTTAGTGAGACCCTGTTTCAAAATAAAGAATAAAGGCCGGGCGTGGTGGCGCACGCTTGTAATCCCCGCGCTTGGGAGGCAGAGACAGGAGGATCACACAGGTTCAAAGCCAGCCGCGCTGGCTTAAGAGACCCCGTTTCCAAATAAAATATAAAAAATAGGTCTAGGAGTGTAGCCCGGAGGTAGAAGGGTTCCATCCCCAGTACCACCAAAAAATAAAAAATAAAAAAAGAATTTAAAAAATAGGGCAGGGATTATAGCTCATAGGTCGAATGCCCCTGGGTTCCATCTCCAGACCCACAGGAAAAAAAAAAAAAAAGTCTCTGCAGAGCTAACGTAGCTCTGCTGGCAATGAGATTAAATGATGTGGACCTGGAAGATTGTAGATTACAAGCCAACCTCAGCAATTTAGCAAGGCTCTCATCAACTTAGCAAGACCCTGTTTCAAGAATTTAAAAAAAAACTGAGAGTGGTGGTGCACACTTATAATCCCAGTACTTGGGAGGTGGAGACAGGAGGATCACAGGTTCGGATGCAACCTCAGCAACTTGGTGAGACCCTCTAAAAATTAGTGGGACACTGTTATAAAATAAAGAATCAAATAGGGCTGGGGGTATACCTTAGAGGTAAAACGCCCCTGGATTCAACCCTCAGCACCACACAAGAAAGGCCTTTGCACACACCACCGGCTGGCCTGAGCTGGTTCTCAAGGGTCCCAACCGAGTGCGCTGCTGCTGCGGCTTCCCCGAGTAAGCTCTCTGATGAGTCTCAGAGCCAGAGGCAGGTCGGGCAGGGCAGTATCATGGCTAAGAGCCAGATGTTTAAATCAGTCAGAGTTAATTTGGGAACATCTTTACCAATTACTGGCTGGGTGGCCTTTGAGTGAGTTGCTTAACCTCTCTGAACCTGGTTCCACTTTATAGAGATGACAAAGTATCCACTTCTCAGGGATGTTGTAGGCACTTAGCCCAGCCCCTGGGCTGTAGGAAATACCCATGAGAATTAGCTACAATTATTGCTTGATGACGACTACCAGCACTGGTTGCTGGAGCAGCCTCCAGATGTGAAGAGGAAAGGGGGTGCTTGTCAAGCCGCCAGGACTGAGCCAACCCTCAAGGCCGCACAGAACCAAGTCTTCCCTCCTGCCACTGCCGCACCGAGTGAGAGTCAGCGAGGGCTCTGCTTCCAGAGCCTCAGCCGCCCAGCAGGCCGGAGCTGTTGACAGCTTTCCCCAAGCACTTGGTACCCCCCCTGCCGCTAGAGTGGCAGGGTGGTGTTTGCAAATTAAAGCAATATGTAATTTTTCTTCAGGGATCTGAGTAAGCGCCCGGGACCCATACTGGGTGTGGACAAACATGGTGTATATTTGCACATTGGCCCTATTCAGAGTGCGGGCACAGGGGACCCGGCTGTAGGTCTGCCTGGAGCCATTAATGACACTCCACACTGGGGGAGAGAGCACGCAGGGGCCAAGATGGCAGCCAGGGCCACTCTCCAGAGCCCTCCTCGGTGGGGCCCAGCTCCCGAGGACCCCTCCTGCCACCTGTTCCGCCCTCCCTGGCAGTCAAGCTGAATGGTTAAGAGCTTGAAGTTTGGAACCAATCGACCCAGATTCAAATCCTGCTTCTCCGGGCATTCCCGGAGAAGAGGCACTCGGTGCCCAAGGCCGAACTTCCTCCTCTGTGAAACAGCACATGATCGAGGGTGACCGGAGCATGCAATGGTGTGGGCTGTATACAGTCCTTCCTGGGCTACATGCTGGGGGTTGGTTTCAGGATCTGCTCAGACACCCAAATCTGTGGATACTTAAGACCCTCGTATGAAATGGTGTAGTGTTCACATATAGCCTAGGCACACCCTCCTGTATACTTCAACTCATTTCTGGATTACTTATTATACTTAATGCAACGTAAACACTATGCAAATAGCTGTTGTGCTGTATTGCTTAGGTAACAGTGACAAGAACTTTTAAGAAAAAGTTCTTAATGATTGAATGATTCCCAAATCAGTTCCTCTGGTGCTCTGAGCTCTAGAGTTAGTATAAACCGGGTCACTAAGCACAGTCCTGGTGTTTGGGTCATAACAGTGGCTACGTCTCATCTGGTCCCCAACTCTCTCTAAAACTGACATGAAGATACTGAGAGGTCCCTTTTTGACACCCCCAGCCCCTGCCCTTACTCCAGATCTGAAGACTATGCCTGACTGAGTTCTAGTTAGCTTCCAGCCTGGGCTTGGGATGCTGGTGCAAATTAGCTTCCCATCCTTGGCAGGTGTTTCAAAACATCGCTTTCGGCCAGACATGGTGGCACACGCTTGTAATCCCAGTACTTGGGAGTCTGAGACAGAAGGATCATAGGTTCAGGGACAGCCTCAGCAAGTCATGAGACTCTCAGCAACCTAGCAAGACCCTGTTTTCAAAAAATAAAAATAAAAGAGGGCTGGAGGTGTAGCTTGGAGGTAGAATGCTCAATCCCTAGTACCACACACGAAAATAGAGTTTTCAGTCTAATGTCTAAGATAGCTGGCATTCAACAGCCTTGTACAATCTGGCCCCAACTCTCCTGCATTGATGGATGGGTGGGTGGGTGGGTGGGTGGATGGATGGATGGATGGATGGATAGATGGATGGATGAGTGGTCAGGTGAGTGGATGAATAGGAAGATAGGAAATTGAGATGGGTAGGTGGGTGAGTTGGAGAATGGATGGATGGATGGATGGATGGATGGATGGATGGATGGATAATCTCTCTCTCCCCCTCCCCACACACGCTCAGTGGTCCAACTCCTCCGGGCATGAACAGCTGTAAAATCTGGCCCCGACACTGGGTGGATGAGTGAGCAGATGGATGAATAGATGGACGGGTTAGATGGATGGGCAGATGCATAGATGAGTAGTTGGGTAGATGGGTCAATGGCTGGGTGGGTCAATGGACAGAAAAATTAACTGTTAACTCTCAATTCTCTTTTTTCCTCTCGGTGGGCCTACCCCTCTGAGCATAGAAACCTACGTGTGACTGCCTGGAAGTTTCCCTGGGTTCCATCCCCAGTACCACAAAAATAAAAAATAAATAAAACTAGAGACCCCAGTTCTCTTGGTTCTGGACCAAGGTGCCATCAGGTTTAGCACCAAGATGGCACAGACGCACTTGTCCCTGTTATACTTGCTAAGAACAGACAGGAATGTCAGACATTATATCTTAAATAAGCACTGGTAGATTCTGAAAGGTGGAGAGAAGGAGGCAAACTTGCTGGGAACTTTAGGATCTGATGCAGTCACAGCAATGAGTCCCTTGAGCTTGCTTTTTCTCATGCTTTAGGCTTGAGTGTTGTAAAAACTAGCAACCTGGAAAAGCCTCAGATGCAGGTAGGGGTGTGTGTGTGTGTGTGTGTGTGTGTGTGTGTGTGTATGTTTGTTACTGGGGATTGAACCTGGGGCCACTCTACCTCTGAGCTAGACCTCGAGCTGTTTTGTCTTGTTTTGTTTTGTTTTGTTGTTGAGGGACCTTGCTAAATTGCTGAAGCTGGCCTGGAATCTCCAATCCTTCTGTCTCCCCCTCCCAAGCACTGGGATCATAGGCATGTGCCACCACACCTGGCTAATAGTAGATTTTTTAAATCCCTCCCCAGAACTGTTATCCCAAGCCAAAGGACCAGAGAAGAGCAGGAGCCTGGTACCCATAACACTTCAATATGCCTACCCCACTCCAGCCGAACACCAAAGGGATAAAATCACCCATCCCCAAATCCCCCAGCAAAGGCCGAGTGGGGAGCCTACCACGCACCCTCAGCAGACTGTGGCATAGCACCCCTCCACCCCACCCCACCTGCCCCCAGAGAACGCCCCGAGGAGCTGCCAGGTGGCATGGTGATTGTGGTATCAGTGGAGGCTACATGGGTTGTGGACTTCCAACTCCACACGGTGGAGTTAACCCCCCCTCTATGGTGGTGTGAGAAGAGACTGAATGGACACCAAAACCTTCCCCGCAGCCCAGCAGCCATGAGCCTTCTCCAGCCCCAGGGCCGACGGAGGTGTGCGGGAGCAATCACGAGGGGCCCCTCTTCCCACCTCTGCCCGGTAGTGACCTCCCCTCTCCCCTGGGTGTCAAAGGAGTGCGCTTGGAGAACCGGAACCTTCACTCACCTGGCAGTAACGAGGTAAGGCTCCCTCCTCCCACTGACACAGTGTCAGAGACTTAAGCAAGATCCCCAATCTCATCGCCTAATGCTCGAAATGTCTAGAACGTAACCACAAATCATCCACCACACCAAGAATCTGGGAAATCTCAGCTTGAACAAGACGAGACAGCGCACAAGCCCATGCTGAGAAGACAAGAATGCTGGAGTCAGATGACAAACTTTGAAGCAGCCATCGTAAAAATCCTTTAACAGGCGATGTCAAACACACTCGAGACAAAGGGGGAAAGCCACACGTCTCAAGGAAGAAATAGAAGACATTAAAAAGAGCCAAATAGAAAATTTCAGAGTTAAAAATATGGTAAACAAACATCTAATATTATATAAAAGAGTTTGACAACAAAATAGCACAAAGGAAATAAATAATGAGTCTGAAAACCAATAACGATTGCCTGATCTGAACAAGAGAGAAGATAAAGCTTAAAAAACCAACCAGGCGTGGTGGTGCACACTTGTAATCCCAGTAGTTGGTGGGCTGAAACAGGAGGATTTCAGGCTAGAGACCAGTCTAAACAACTTGGCAAAAACTTGTTTCAAAATAAAAATAAAATAGGGCTAAGGGTGTAGCTCAGAAGTGGAATGCCCCTGAGTTCAATCCCCAGTAACACAGCCTCGTGGACCTTATGAAACCACAAAAGATTTAACATTCATGTCATAGGAATCTCAGCAGAGAAAGAGGCTGAGGTTAAAGAAGCATAATGACTAAAATAAATAATGACTGAAAATCTCTCAAATTTGGCCCAAAACATAAACCTACAGATTCAAGAAGCTGAGTGAGCCCAGCACCGTGACACACACCTAGTACTTAAAAGGTTCAGACAGGAAAAGTACAGCTTCAAGGCCAGCCTCAGCAATATAGCAAGACCCTCAGCAAAATAAAAAGGATTAGAGGTATAGAATGAAGGTAGAAGCCCCTGGGTTCAATCCCCAGTATTAAAAGAAAATTTATAAACCAGGCGTGATGGCGCACACTCGCAATCCCAGCATTCGGGAGGCTGAGACTGGAGGATCGCAGTTTGGGGACAGCCTCAGCTACTTAGTGAGGCCTCTGCAACTCAGTGAGACCCTGTTTCAAAATAAAGAATAAAAAATAGGGAAGGGGGTGTAGCTCAGAGGTCGAATGCCCCTGGGTTCCGTCCCTAGACCCGAAAAAAAAAAAAGAAAATAATATATACATACACACAGAGATACACTTGAACACACTGTAAAGAAATCAAAATAGAATTCTAGAAAATGTTCAATCAACTCACAGAAAGGCAAAGGGGAAAAAAAACAGAAAGGCAGAGAAAAACAGAAAGCAAAAAGTAAAATGGCAGACAAACCCTAAGAAATCAATCATATTAAATGTAAATGGCTTAAATATATCTAAATATCAAAGGGAGATTGGCAGAGTGAGTTAAGAAAAACGAGTGAGTTAAGAAAGAAAATCTAAATTCTATGTATAGAAAATTCACCTTAAATATAATGATGGGACTGTGGGTGTGACTCAATGGTAGAGTACTTGCTTAACATAAGCAAAGCGCTGGGTTCAATCCCCAGCACTGCAAATAAAAACAAATGAACAAATATAATAATGAAAGTAAGACAAGAGAAAGCAATGGAAAAAGATATATCGTGCTAGCAGAGATCAAAAGAAAGTAGGAATGCCCATGTCAATATCAGATAAAGTAACCCGCATTTTGCTTGTAATAGCTCAAAACTGGGAAAATAAAAATGCCTGTTGATAAACAAATAGTTAAATGAACGGGATAGCCACCCCATGAACTGCTCCTACTCATCAATAAAATAGAACCGATTACTGATACAGACAACAAAGACCTCACAGCCACTGTGTGGAGTGGGGAGAAAACATCCCCAAGAGTCACAAACTATATTATTCCAATTATGTAACATCACCAAAGTTATCACGTTATAGATAGAGCCAATGAACAGGTTCCTGGTGGCGAAGGTTTAGGGTGGTGGGGAAGGGCTGTGTGTGACTACATAATGAGGAGTCTGGTTCTATTTTTGACGTTTGGCAGCCCAGCACGCTCCCTGCCCCTCATGCCCCCTACCCTGGTGAGACCTGGGGCTTTCTCCTTTGGTGCTAACAGGAAGTTCAAGCC
>NC_137788.1:15948526-15966858 GCF_963383645.1 Muscardinus avellanarius
TGGTGATGACAAAGATGGTTGTGAGGGTGATGATGATGGTAGTGATGGTGATGGTGGTGATGGTGATGGTGATGATGGTGATGGTGGTGATGGTGATGGTGGCGGTGGTGATGACAAAGATTGTTGTGAGGGTGATGATGATGGTAGTGATGGTGATGGTGGTGATGGTGATGGTGACAGTGATGATGGTGGTGGTGGTGATGGTGATGATGGTGGTGATGGTGATGGTTGTGATGGTGATGATGATGGGGATGATACCAGGACGACAAAATAAACCTTTACTTAACACCTGCCTCGATGTAGGTGAGTCTCTGTTCCAGTCACTTTTAGTGCACTATCTTATTGAATTCTCTTACGAGCCATGTTGTTAGTCCCTTTCATGAATGAAGAACAAGAATCAGGGAAGTTAAGTGACCTACCCAAGATCACATAGCTCAACCCCGGGCATGTCCAACTGTGTGTGGGGTGGGCAGGGGTTGGCTCTCAAACATATGGAGCAGGATTCAGATGGATCTGCTCCGTAACCTGAGCCCGGTCCCCAACGCAGAGAACTCTCTGGCCTACCGCCTTGCAGGTCTCAATTCATTCACCCAGTAACAGATGTTCCCTGTGCCCGGCCTGGGGCTGGGGGACCCAGAGTGGCCCACAGAGCGCCTTTCCTCCAGGATCTTCAGGGGGTCTCAGGTGAGCTGGGGAGGATGTCACATCATCAAAGCAAAGCAAGACGATGGAAATCCCTGAGGTGACAGGAACTGCAGGGGAAGTGACATTCCACCAGGCGGCAGAGGCGCCTGCCTTAGCAGGAGACATGACACCGAGCTGGTTTCAAGGAAAGAGTGGGCGTTTGAGGATGAGAAGCAGCTGGCAGAGGAACTGCCTGAGCCAGGGGTGGGGAGGGGATGAGCAGGGAACCGTGGGGCCAGGTGGAAGGTCCTCGGAGAGGTGGCGAAGGGCTGGATTACAAGATCCTAGCTCTAAGCTACGTGGGCTGGACTTGCCCGGGGCAGTGGGAGCCACAGGAGGCTTTGAGCAAGATGATCACGTCTGTGTCTTCAAAGGCTAACTAACCCTAGTGGCAGTGGAGGGCAGGGAAGAATCTGGAAGGCTCTGAACCTCCTTCTAGGGAAGGCCTGGGAGAAGGCCAGAGAAGGGTGCTAAGACACTCTGGTCTGTGGTCTCTGGCCCGCCTCCCCAAAGCCCTCCCCCCACGCCTTCCCCTTCATTCCAGTGGCCTGACACCCTGGGTGGGGGCGCTGGGTACTGGTTAGGCACCGGTTCTGAAGACAGGCCCCAGGCCCACCACACGCCAGCTGAGTGCCATTCAATATCTCTGAGCCTCCGTTTCCTCATCTAAATATTCATGGTGGAGTTGAATAAAATTACCTGTAAAAGGGACTTTTCCAGTGCTTGGCAATGCTAATGGCCATCGCTTGGTGATAGACAAAAAAACCCAGGCCCAGAAAGTGCCCGGGCAAGTTCCATAGCCAGACAGCGCCCAGCCCAGGGTGGGTGGCGGGCCCTCCCCAGCGCCCTGTGCCCAGGGCCACCTGGCTCCCCTTGCAGCTGCCTGCGGCTCCTGCTCCTCTGCTCACCACAGTGTGTCAAGGACCCTCCAGTGCCGGGGCAGGGCAGGGAAATCGATGGGTACACCAGGCATCGGAGGAAGGATGCAAAGGCAGCTGGGGGAGGGGGCTCCAGTGGGTTTAAGGGATTCTCCCTCTCACCCCCCAGGCAAGTCCCCAAATCCCTGTTCCTCCTCCACCAACCCAGGGCCTCTGTTAGGAAACCTCCAACTCCTTCAGCATGGAGGCATTTAGCGTGTGGGCTCCTCCTCCTCCCCCACTCCCCTTTCTCCCCCTCCACTCCCCTTCCTCCCCCTCCACTCCCCTTCCTCCCCCTCCACTCCCCTTCCTCCCCCTCCACTCCCCTTCCTCCTCCCCCACTCCCCTTCCTCCTCCCCCACTCCCCTTCCTCCTCCTCCACTCCCCTTCCTTCTCCCTTCCCTCCTCCTCCACCTCTCCCTCTTTCTCTTCCTCTTCTTCCTCCTTCCCATCCTCCTCCCCATCCTCCTCCTCCCCTCCCTCCTCCTCCACCCCTCTGTCCTCCTCTTTCTCCTCCTTCTACCCTCTCTCCTCTTCCCTCTTTGTCCCCCTAACCCCCACCTTTTCCTCTTCCCCTTTCCCCTCCTCCCCGCTCCTGCTCCTCTTCCTCTTCATTCCCTTCCTCTTCCTCTTTCTCAGCCTTCCTACAGGGCAGATAAAACCTCTCCAGAAGCCCAGCCCCCACACACAGGATGTCCAGGATTAGGAAGGAAAGCTAATCCAAATGGCTCTAAGGCTGGGTCTCTCTCAGGACTCCGGGTTCAGTCTTGGTTCTGCCCCTGATTCTCAGGGGATCTGACACTTGCCCCCCAGAGCCTCAGCTTCACCACCTGGAAGTGAGCGGTCAGGCCCAGGCTTCCAAAGGCCTCCCCCACCCCAGCTCCTCAGCATTCTGTCCGGCCCCTCGCTCCTCTCCCAGGTCCCCGACACACCTCTGGCCGCCCGGGGGCTCCCAGGGCCCAAGACACACAGAGCCCAGCTCAGTCCTGGCACCTCGCCCTGGCATGGCGGGCACCTCCTGACACCTGTGGCTCCAGAGGAGGACCCTCGGCCCAGCCGGCCCACACCACCCACAGAGGCTGGCCAGCACCAGGGTTTAAAAATACAAGTGCCCAAGTAGCCTGCGTGCCAAGTGCCCACGCGGCCTGCGGGCTGCGCTGCCCACTCCGCAGATGCCGCTGTGGCCACTGTGGGTGGCCCAAAGAGAACACAGGGAGGGTGCGAGGAGCCCAAGAGGCCCGGGGGTGGCTGGTGAGGGGGCCGGACATTCCTCGGAGCATAGACCGCAGAACAGGGCTGCGTGCGCCATCTGGCCAGTCCCCCTCCTCCGGTCTCGGGAGAACCAGGCCGGTTCTTTTCCAACTTGCAGAATCCTGAGCACTGAGGTCCAGAGCGCCTGGCATCAAACCCTGGCCATGACCTGGCTCTGTGAGCTCGGGCAGGTCACTCTTCCTCGATGAGCCTCAGCCCCTGCTGGTAAAATAGGAAGGGTAAGGGTGTGCCATCAGTGTTGTATGAGATCGCGGTGAGCAGCACCACAGTCCTGTCTTTGTTGTTACTGCTGTGATTACAGGGCATGGCTGGCTCTGCTGGAGCAAAGGCACAAAGGAGAGGGGAGGTAGAGGTGACATCTCCTGGCTTCCCCTCGTGCCCACCTCCAGAACCCCCGAGGTTCAGGTGCTTTGGTGCCAAAGGCCCTCGCTCTTCCTGTTACCTATTAGACACACGGGGGAGTCAGCACCCAGAGAGTAAGTCAGAACTGAAATCAGGCCCTTCCTCCCCAAGGAGAGAGAAACAGAGCCCTCCTAGAACCTGGGCGGTCCCAAGACCATCCAGCCTACCCTTTCCCGGTTTTCCAGGAGCTTCTGGAAGGAGCCCGGCCAGCATTTCTGACTCCCTCCCGCCTGCCGCCCACCCTGCTGGAGCTCCTGTGCACACCTGCCCGAGTCCCAGGTGGGCAGCTGGGTACGGGCAGGTGTGGGGCCTGGCCCTGCTCTGCTGGCCCCCTTCTGGGGGCTGAGGACTGCCCTGCTCCATCCTTACGTAACCGCTCCTCATTACATAACCTCTTGCTGCTGCCTTCCCAAGTGAGAGCCCTGAGAGCAGAGTCAGCTAGGGAGAGACCAGAGCGCCTCCCTATGAAAACAGGGCCATTACCAGCGCTCAGCTGTCATGCCAGCTAAACGCCTCCCACCACAGCCGCTGCCAGCCCTGGGGGGGAGAGCAGGAGCCCAGGCAGGAGCCCAGCCTGAGGGCCGGGACCAGCACTGGAGCAGGGACCAGCCCCCAGACCCTAAAGCCTCAGGCCAGCTGAACAGCCCTAAAGGCTTTCCCTGATGGAAATACAGGGAAAGGCACCCTGGGGGCCATGGGCTCAGGAATCTCAGGGTGGAGTTGCAGTTCGATTATCCTGGTCACTAGACAAGCAACTTCCACGGACATGCCGATCTCCTTCTCTGTGTCTGTTTCCGCCCCTGGAGAAGAGACCTAAAAGGACCGATCTCATCACTTGCTGTCAATATTAAGTGGCATCCTGACTGGCAGGTGCTTGGCTGAAAACGAGCGCTGGGTAGACAGCATTGCCAAAGGTGTGGGTCAAGCGACGGGCGCCCACTGGGGAAGGGGCAGAGCCAGGATTTTGAACCCGGGCATCTGGCTTCAGAGGCTGAGCTCATCCTCCCCACAGAGTCAGGACCAGCAGACTGAGGCTGCAGCAAGCTAGCCAAGAAGACAGGCAGGATGCCCCAAGGGCTTGTCTGTCTGTCTCTTTCTTTCTCTAGTTTTTTTTTTTTTTTTTTTTTTTTTTAATGGTACTGGGGATTGAATCCAGGGGCATTTACCTCTGAGCTATACCCCCTCAGCCCCTTATATTCTATTTTATTTATTTTTAAATTTTTTATTGGTGCACTGTATTTATACATCATAATGGGGTAAAATTTGTGTAGACATAAATGCACACATCACCCAGCCAGCCCCCACCTAAAACAGGCTCTCACTAGCTAAGTTGCTGAAAGTTTTGCTAAGTTGCTGAAGCTGTCCTCGAACCTGCAATCCTCATGTCTCAGCCTCCTAGGTGCCGGGATTACAGGCATATGCCATCATGCCCAGCCACTGGTCATCATCTTTAAGGCACCCTCCACTTTGCCTGCCTCCAGCCACCGCTATGCTGCGTGACCTTGGAGGAGCCAGTTAACCTCTCTGAGCTCTTGTCTCCCCGTCAGAAACAATTACCAGGGAGCCAACAATTACCAGGGATATTGTGAGGACGCATTAGGATGAAGCATTGAGCTGGAAACTGCTTTTCAGCGAGAGTGCCACACAGCTGGGACAGATCATCACTTCCCGGCCTCGCCTCTCTCCTGCTCAGCAGGAGCTGCTAATGGACACCAGGGGCCTCTCACCTCCTCTAGTTGTTCAAACGCATGGCATCGCCCCCCTCCGCTGCCCCTGCACTGAGCCGCCCCTGGATTCAGATGCAAAGCTCCCAGGCTGCTCCTGAGCATGAGGGTGGACCAGGCTGAACGTCCGAGCCACATCCCTCCCGCCTCCTTCAAAGGGTGCTTGTTTTCAGTACACCTCTGCTGTGTGGCTTATGAGCATCCTCACAACTGCCTCTGTGAAGCTGGGATTCCGCTGCCCCATTTTACAGATGAGGTAGCTCAAGCTCAGAGAGGCGAAGTTACTGTCCTGGAGCCACACAGCAACCAATGTAGCAGAGCCAGAATCCAGGCAGGTCCCCACGATCTCACTGGCCTCAAACCCACCTCGCCGGGAGATGAGTCTGGCGCCCATTTGCAGAGGAAGAGACGGATGCGCGAGGAGGTGAAGGTGCTTGTCCAGGACGCCAGGAGAGAGAGGGCCAGGCAGAAAACTCAGGTGGCACCTGGCACCAAACCTTGGTTCCTTCCCTGTGGCCGGGCACCTTGGCCAAGCCCTGTGTTTGAGCGCTGGGGAGGTCCCCCATCCAGAGAACCCAGAGCAGCGCACAGTGGGGCTGCTGACGGAGAGGCCGGAGCCAGCCAAGGTGAAAGGTGCCCAAGCCAAGGGTGGGGAGTGCCAGGGTCAGAACCAGGAAACCTCTTGCTCTCTCTGGGCCTCAGTCTCCCCTGGAGTACCAGAAGTGCCAGCCCTGGCTTGGCTGGGGAAACCCATTCAAGCCCCTCCAGCTGAGCAATGTGGTACACTACAATCCTAGGACTTGGGAGGCTGAAACAGGAGGATCAGCCAGCCTCCGCAACTTAACAACGCCCTCTGCAACTTAGTGAGACTCTGTTTCAAAGTAAAATGGGGCTGGGAGTGTAGCTCGGAGGTAGAATGCCCCTGGGTTCAATCTCCAGTACTGCACACACACAAAAAGAACCTTCAGCTCCAGGAAGCCCCAGCCTATCCAGAAACCCCCAAATCTGCCTCATCACCAGAAGCCCCTGGGAACCTGTTTTTTAAAAAAAACCTGTTAAAATGCCAGACCACAGCCGGGTGTGGTGGCACACGCTTGTAATCCCCATGCTTGGGAGGCAGAGACAGGATTGCGCAGGTTCGAAGCCAGCTGTGCACACTGGCTTAGGAGACCGTTTCCAAATAAAAATGTAAAAATAGGTCTGGGAGTGTAGCCCAGAGGTAGAAGGGCTTCCAGGAACCCAGTACCACCAAAAAAATAAAAAAAATAAAAAAGCCAGACCACAGCCTGGGAGAGCCTGAGGCTGTAGGACCCGGGAGTGTAGAAACCCGTAAGCTTCTATCCACCGAGACCACCTTCCCGCCCCACCCACAGCTTCCATGATGGGTCAAGACCAAGATCCCCATTCAGAACAACGTTCCCACCAGCAGGCGGGGCCCGCCCACCCTCACTCAGAGCTAAGATGGAGGGTGGCACTCGGGCCATGGGTTCTGCAGAGGCCTCCGACGGAGCTCATCACAGGCGCTTAGCATTCTGGGGGTTAGGGACTTCTGCCTCTCGAGGCATCCCCACCTTGATGGTCCTGCCTTTGGCCAATACTTTTGAGCACCTGCTAGGTGTCAGGCACTGTTTCAGGTGTTGAGGGCACAGTGGTGCGCGACACGATGTCACAAAGTCCCTGCACATCTGTTGCCTCTGGGCCGATGGGGGAGGTCATCGCAGAAGAGCCCACCCCACGCCCCTTGGCGTTGGACCCTGCCGGCCACCTGGGGGCTTAGCCCCCAATTTACAAGCGAGTCCTGAGGCTCAAACGCCGTTTCAGCAGACAGCCCCCCTGGCCCAGGCAGGCGCCAGCCACCGCCATATTCCCCAGCCATCCCCGTGCTGAGAACTTTCCCTGTTGCCACGGCAACCCCCCTGGGGAGGCCTGCCCTACTTTGCATCCCTGGCATAGGGCATGCAGCCTCGACCCACCGAGACCAGACAGGGCGGGGGGCAGGGCTGATCCTGCTCCCCGCAAGGCCCCTCACTGAGAGCCTCAGTCAGTGTGCCAGGAACAGGGCTGGGTGGGCCCAGGACCAATGGAGAAATAGGTCATGATCCCTGGCCTTACCAGGGAAGCTGACAAATAACCAGGCAAAAGCTCGCCAGCCCGGGACAAGGACAGCAGCCAAGTTCGAGGCGCAGCCTAAGCCTGGCCCATTAGCTCTGGGGTAGGTAGCAATATCATCCCCATTCTACAGGGAAGGAAACAGGCTCAGAGAGGTTAAGAAGCTGGTTGCCCAGCTGAGAAGAGCAGAGCCAGAGGCTCAATGCAGGAAGACTCTAAGCCTATTGTTGGTCCTCAGCAAAGGGACCCTGACTCCATGAGGCTGGTTCAAGAAGGCTTCCAGGGAAGATATTTGTCCCCAAAGTGACTTGGTCAGAGGAGATGAAGGTAGG
This sequence comes from Muscardinus avellanarius, assembly GCF_963383645.1. Classification (NCBI taxonomy): domain Eukaryota; kingdom Metazoa; phylum Chordata; class Mammalia; order Rodentia; family Gliridae; genus Muscardinus; species Muscardinus avellanarius. The sequence goes on from NC_137788.1 coordinate 15,955,967, forward strand.
GATGGGAGCAGGTGGACTGGGAGCTCTAAGGGCTGCGTGACTGCTCAGCAGAGGGTGAGTGGCCTGCTTCCCTGCCCAGTGCTTGGGGCGGGGGGCAGCTGGCCTTGGGACAGTGACTTGAGAAAATAAAAGGCAGTCCAAGGTGGCAGGGCTAGAGACGCAGGAGCGAAGCAGCCTCAGGTTACAGGTCCCCCAAAACGGCTGTGATGCTCCTGCGGCTCGCAGGGGGCAGCTTGGCACAGGTGAGCATACACCCAATGGCCAGCCGCACCCACGAGCATCAGGGCTGTATAGTCACACATCCGTGAGAGGAGAGACCAGGCCCAGCGCAACCCCAGCTTTCACGCCTCCTAGCTGTGGGCAAATGATGTGTATTAGACAGCTTTCCATCACTGTGACAAAATGCCTGCGATAATCAACTGAATATGGAAAAAGGTTTGCTTGGCTCAGTTTCAGAGATTTTCATCCAGGGTTGTTTGTCCCTATTGCACTGGGACTGTGGCAGCCAGGAAGTAAAAAGAGAGGGGGGAAGAAGCCAGGGTTCCAATATCCCCTTCAAGGGCACGCCCCCAATGACCTCACTTTCTCCCACTAGGCCCCGCCTCTAAAGATCCCACTGTCTCCCAGTAATGCCACTGGCTGGGAACCAGCCTTCAACACACAAGCCTTTGGGGGACAGTCAAGATCCAATTTCGAGCATAATGCAACCTCCTTGGCCCTCAGTTTCCACATCCTTGGAAGTGGAGATAACACAGTCTGAGGTACATCTTCGTGCTGTTATAAGGGCTCAGTGTGTCCATGCACCCAGAGTTCAGAGGGGTGTGCATCCGTCAGCTGTGCTTACTGACTTGCACCACATGGATGCACACGGGATTACACTTTCACACAGATGGGCGCATGGGGTATACGGGCCTGTCACACAGTGAATGCAAACCCGTGACGGTACTCCCTTTCTGTGTCAGTACATGTATACATGTACCTCCTCCGGTAGGCGTGAATGGACACTTGTAGCGGGGAGATACCGCTAAGCAAGGTGTTCAGGACCCTGCAGGGAGGCCCCGCGCATACGCCCATCCCCGTGTACATGTGGCCTTCGTGTGTGTACAACTGGGCCTATATACGCGGTTGAGGTTGACACACGTTATACACCCGCATCTTCGCTCCTGTTCAAGTGAGGAGGGATGGGGCTGGGTTTTTCTCCTTGTGATGTACAGAAACCTCAGCTCTGGAAAACAGACGAGCCAGCGGGGGCAAACTGGTGCTGAAAGCTTAAAAGTCCTGCCACAGGCCCCCCCAGGGAATGCTACAGCCTCCATTAAGAAAAACGACTAAGATTAAAGTCAGGAGCCCACAGAGAGGGAAGCGGGCCACCCAAGGGCTCTCCTGTGTTCCCAGGAAAGAGGCTGTCTCCAAGAAAGCCAGCGGGCTCCCTCTGAAACACTCAAAGCCTATCAGGCCCCCAGGGGCCACCGCCAGTGGAGGAAACGGGTCTTCTTGGAAGAAAAACCAACCCCTCCTGCCCCACCACCACCTTGGACCTTTCTTGGAGGAAGAGACTAGGAAAAAAAACAAAAAGAGGGCAGCTCAGGAGACTGTCCCACAGCAAGAGGAGAGGGAGGAGGGTGGCGGCTGTGTCTTGCGCTCTCCACAATTACTTAAGATCACAAGTCCAGGGATCGAGAGGGAAATGATCCCTTTATCCTGCACTTTAGAACGTCCAAAGCCTGGCCTCCGCCCCGCCACCTGCACAGCTGGGCGAGCGTCTCCTCTGGAAAGCTGAGGCTCGACCCTGGCCCTGCCTGCACCTCCTGCGTGGACCCGGGAGAGCGCAGCGCGTGCTGTCCAGAAACAGGAAGCTATGGCCACTGGGGCCTCTGAGGCAGGTGCAGGGTGTCTCCACCCTCTCTCTAAAAGCAGGAGCATCTTTTACAAAGACAAAGGTGTCCTCTACTAGGAAGGACAAAGGCCAGCCACGGAAGACAGCTCAGCGCTAATCATCTGGAGATGCCAAGCCCAGAAGAACCTCCAACCCACCCACCAGCCTTCGCTTATCCACCCTCCCCCAGACTGCCGCTCCTAGAGACTCAACGTCCTTTTCCTAGGCCTTGCCCCTTCTCGAAAAACCTACCGCTGTTTGTTGAAAGCACTGCAGAAGCTGGACCCCAAAGCCACCTCTCTAGACCTACTCACTCTCTGGTGTCCCCCAGGTGTACATGGGATATGCATGCCAGGAAACTTGTGTGTTTTTCTCCTTTGTAATGGGGTCTGTTCCAACTAGGAACCGACGGGGCTTGAAGAAAATCCCGTGTGAGTTACTGACAGCCATGCGAGTACTAAAAGCACAGGGTTCCTTAGTACGCTGCAGGGCCCTGGAGCAGAACCCAACAGCCAGAAACAGGTTTCTCTGTGTGGTCCTCGCATCCTAGGAGAAATGAGGGTTCAGATGGCCCGAGTGGTGGGAGAACACTTTGTGGAGGTGGGGGGCTTTTTCTGTGGGCCTTAATGTATGGATAGGGTTTAGAAAAGTTGTGGGGTTGGGGGAATTCTAGGAAGAAAGGACATTATTAACAAAAGGGCAGGCCCCAGGAGTTTGGGGTGTTGGGGTTAGGGGTGGGAGGGTTACAGCATCTGTGGCGAGACAGTTGTGCGAGCTTCCTGGAATGTTCAGGCCCACGGTGGTACAAGCCTTTCAGCAGATACTTAACACCTGGATGGGTGGGTGGGTGAATGGGTCGGTGGATGGATGGATGGATGGATGGATGGATGGATGGATGGATGGATGGATGGTTCAAAGTGGGAGAGGTGAATGCAACAGAAAGAACTGTCGGCTGGGAACTGAGAGTCTGAAGTTCAGTTCCCAGCTCTGCCACTAAGCAACCATTAAACAGAATGCCTGTGGGCCTCAGTTTCCCCATCTGAAAAGTGAAGTGATTCTTAAGGGCTCTTTGCACATGACAGACAAAAGCAGAGGCCCAGGCAAAATCATATGCCGAGAGCCGCTGACAGCAGGCGGCCGAGCCCTGCTGGTTAAGAAAGCAGGAAGTGCAGAGGACGCCCAGGCCGAGGGGTCCACAACCTGGGCTGAGGCCTGACTCTGCCCTGTAACTGATGTCATTTCCCCTCCTTGGCCAGTGGACGCACTCCAGCATCTTAAGGTGCTGTGAGGCTTGTCTGAGAAGCCCGGTTTGTAGGAGAGAGGCACCCAGCCTCACCCCTCCCTTACCCCACTTAAGGACTTGCAGCGACTTGGGAAAAGCGCTTATTCTCACCTCCTGGAATTACTCTTCACTCTCCTGGCAGATAAATGGGGCAAAGCAGAAACTGCAGTTGCATTTAAATGGATTGAAGCAGGAGGAAGTTTATAAGATTTGAATATGCTTTCTGGCTGCTTTTGAATATTCATTTGCCCAAGGGAGGATTAGACAGCTAGATCTATAAGCCTAAAAGGAGGTTATTTAAGGCTGGGGGGGGGGGGAGACACAAAAACAGGGTTGGCAGGAATCCCTGCTCATCAGACTTCCAGGAGCTAACTGTGATTCTCCACCAGCTGAAATGTCACAGGCTCAGAGTAAATTCTGGGAGTTGATACACCTCATGGTTACTGTTGCCATAGCAACTGCCTCCCTGTAACCATGTGCACTGGAAGATGACAGCCAACGAGACAAGCCCAAGGAGGCGAATGATGGGGAACTAGCCCAGGATTTCATCAGCCCCCCCCCAAATTCTGAAACATGTCCCAGAATGCCAGAATATACCCTGGGCTTCTCAAACACCCTCGAGAATCCTGAAACTGAGCCCAGAGCTCCGCAGCAAGCCTGCAGTTCTGAAATCTGCTCTCCGCGTCCAGAATACTTAACCCATGGTCCAGAACGTATCGCAGGTGTCCAAAGAATGCTCCCATACAGTCTCTGTGTACTTTCCAGGTGAGGACCCCCAAGCCCTAAAGCATGCCCCTGGCTAGCTGGAACATCCCCTCAGCCTCTCGTTTCCTTCGCGAATTGATTCTTCCTGGGAACTGGTTTTCTGAACCACAAGGACAGGGAACGCTCAGGGCTCATATTGGAGAAGAGGGCCGGAGGGTGCAGTCTGTGGACAGAGACCTTGTCCTGATGCCTCGGTTAATGCAGGCCGTCACGGATGTCCCCCGCCACATGCCAGCCCCCCACAGCCCACGGGGCTGCTTAGCTGGCCCTCCCAGGGCCTCACGCCAGGCCTTACTCTCTGCAGTGGGAATGAGCCGTCACCCCCACTCTGCCCAGGCCCCTAGGTCACCATTAGCACATAAATCCTAGGGCCCAGGGGGAAGGGCGACAGTGGCCACCCCAGTGCTCTCCTGGCCCAGATTGCCTGGGAGGGAGACTGAGGTGTGAAGTGTAGCCTCCCAGCTGGGCTGGGCTGGGCATGCCCAGTCTGCCCCTCCATCCCTGCCAACTCCATCACCAACAGCGCATCACCCTGAGCTATGTTGGAAGCCAGCAGCGTCTGGACCTTCCCAGCTTCATTCCCCAACACACAAATTCACGGCTGAATGATAATATATTAAGTGAGTCCCACTGGCGCATAGATAAATGCGGAGATCCATAGTAGATATTATGGATGCCTTTATTCGTGGGAGATCGGCCTCCAGCCCCCCGCGTGGGGGGCTGGTGGCGGGGGGGGGGGAGCGCGTCCCTCCGTCTCGGGCTCCTCTCTGAACTCTGCACTCTCTTCTTCCTGACCGGGAGGCCTGGTTCCCTCCCGGAATCGCAGAGCTCCACCTCCTAGCTTCCGGCCCTGCCCCCTGCGGGGCAGGGGGACTCAAACCTTTCAACGGCTAGATCAGCTCATCCTGAGCTCCTTCCTCTCCTGGATCCCATCTCACCCCATCCCTGCCGCCTTGGTCCAGGCCTCTCATCTCTCGGCCTCCTCCCTGCTCTCCCTGTCCTCTTCAACTTTACTGCCCAAATGGCAGGCCCCGGTGATTTCACCGTCCTGTGCAAAGCTTCCACAGGTAATAATGTCCAAGTGGTTTTCAGACTGGGCTCTGGGACACACTAATTGGGAGTCAGGAGGTGCTTCAAAGATTCTAGGAGGAGGGAGATCATGAGGGGCTGGTCGGCCCGTGGGTGCACAGCTCTCCACGGCTGGCTCAGTGTCCCCATCAACATTCTCACTGCGATGAGCCAAAGGACCTGACCACACAATTTAGAAGGAGAAAGATGTATTTGCTCACAGTGTCTTGGGGATTCTGGATTCAGTCCATCCCATCTCAGGGGACAGCAGCAGGAAGCAGACAGATGGAGGTGGGGGGGGGGGGAGACTCTGCTCTCACATGATGGAGCAGGAAGCAAGAGAGAGCAAGAAGTTGGAGATTCAAAGGTGCAAGCAGCGTCTGAGGCCACCCCACCAGCCGAGGCTGCCACCCACCTAAAGCCATCCCCACGGATTTATCCGCTGATGAGATCACAATGAGATTACAGCACTCATGGCTCAGCGACACCGACTCCAAACTCCTCGAGAAGGTCCAGCGCTAACGGCACTCTGCGTTGGCCATTCAGTGGCGCATTCGTCAGGTGCCATGAGCGGAGACAAAAGCCTCATCCTTGTGAAACTTGTCAGTGACCAAGAAAGCAAACAGGAATCACGTCAACAAGACACAAGAAACTAACGAGGAGGATCAGTGCCCAGGACGCGGTGGGTGGGGGGAGTGTCTACAATGGCCGGGAATGCGGGGTAGCAATAGACAAGCTGCTCGCGGAAAGCTCTCCGGGGGCAACATTTGAGTGACAAGAGGCGGATTTGTATAGAGCATTCTCTCAACATGATGTGTGTGCAAAAGGAATGCCAGTGCAAAGGCCCTGAGGCAGGACCAACTTCCCATCCTAAGAGCACAGAGGACCAGGCCGAGTGGTGCACCCCTGCGGCCCCAGCTACTGGGGAGGCTGGAGCAGACAGACCCCTGGAACCCAAGCGTTTGGAGCCAGCCTAGGCAACATAGTGAGACCCCCCTCTCTATTATTTTTGGTACTGGGGACTGAACCCAGGGGTATTCGATCTCTGATCTACACACCCAGTCCATCTTGTTTGTTTTGAAATGGGGGTCTCACTAAGTTACCGAGGGTCTCACTAAGTTCCTGCGGCTGGCCTGAACCCTGAGATCCTTCTGTATCACTCTCCTGAGTCCTGGAATTACCGGAGCGTGCCACCATGCCTGGCTAACGCCCATTCTCTTTAGGAAAAGAGTGACCACTGGATACAAAGTGAGCTAAGCTAATCTCAGAGGGGAAATTGTGTGTGTGTGTGTGTGTGTGTGTGTGTGTGTGTGTGTGTGTGTGTGATGAGGATTGAACCCAGGGGCATTCTGCCTCCGAGCTACACCCCCAGCCCCACTTTATTTTTATTTAGAAACAGGGTCTCACTAGGTTGCTGAGACTGTCCTTGAACTCCTGATCTCCCTGGCTCAGCCTCCCACATACTGGGATCATAGGCGTGTGCCACCATGCCTGGAAAAACTGGCTTTTTTCTAGTAGATCATAGATCTAGTAGATCTATCATGACAGACAGATGATAGAAAGATAAAGATGAATGAGAACAGACAGACATGCTGGTGTGGTAGAGATCCACATGACAGCCAATAGATCAAATCAATTACAGATTGCCGGGCGTGGTGGCGCACGCTTGTAACCCCCGCGCTTGGGAGGCAGAGACAGGAGGATCGTGGTTCACGGACAGCCTCAACTACTTAGTGAGGCCCTCTGCAACTCAGTGAGACCCTGTTTCAAAATAAAGAGTAAAAGCCAGGCGTGGTGGTGCACGCTTGTAATCCCCACGCTTGGGAGGCGGAGACAGGAGGATCGCGCTGGTTCGAAGCCAGCTGCGCTGGCTTAGGAGACCCTGTTTCCAAATAAAAATATAAAATAGGTCTGGGAGTGTAGCCCGGAGGTAGAAGGGCTTCCAGGAACCCCAGTACCACCTAAAAGAAGGAGGAGGAGGAGGAGGAGGAGGAGGAGGAGGAGGAGGAGGAGGAGGAGGAAGGGGAGGAAAAGGAGGAGGAGGAAGAAGAGGAGGAGGAGGAGGAGGAAGAAGGGGAGGAAGAGGAGGAGGAGGAAGAAGAGGAGGAGGAGGAGGAGGAAGAGAAGAAGAAGAAGAAGAAGAAGAGGAGGAGGAGAGAGAAAGAAAGAAAGAAAGAAAGAAAGAAAGAAAGAAAGAAAGAAAGAAAGAATAAAAAACAGGGCTGAGGGTATAGCTCAGAGGTAGAATGCCCCTGGGTTCCATCCCCAGTATGGCAAATAATAGAGCATAGATAGAGATGGATGATGATAGAAGACAGACATGATGAATGGAAGCTAGATAGACATGATAGATATGGATAGCTATGGAGGAAAGATAATCCAGTGACCTATAAAGTGGATCCTGCCACTTTACAGAAGAAACACCACGGTCCAGCATGGCCAGGCTCTGCCCCCCATCCACCGGGAGCCGGTGGAGCTGGAACAGGCCTCGGGATGTCACCAGCGCCACGCGTCGCCCTATCACAGGCTCCAGGGCAGCCCGGGCTCCCGCCTGCCCCTGCACGCAGGGACCCTGCTGCTGGCCCCAGCCCCGCCCTGCCCACGCAGGTGAGAGGCCCCGAGGAGGTCCCATCTCAGGCAGCCGGTCCCGGGCAGCAGGCAGCAGCCAGACAAATAAAAGCCTTGATTGGATTTGTTCAACACTCATCCCGTGGCTCAGGGCCTCCTGGCACCGACAGCACCACAGAGGAAAAGAGAAATCAGATGATGAAATTAAAAGGTATTTCATCTCCGGAGCCGAGGCCCCCAGCACGGATCAAGGACCCGCCTCTCCCTGGCGTCTTCCTGGGCTCTGTCTGCAGAGGTGCAGCCGCCCTGGCCGGGGTCACAGCTCACACGGTGGCTCCGGCCCCTGGGCAGTCATGCTGAGGCGCCTGGCCCAGGAATCAGGAGCCGGGGGAGGAAGGGTACAAGGTGGTACCTGAGAGGTGTGTCACACACCCACTGTCACCAAGCCCAACCTGACTGCCTCCTGTGGGATGGAGCAGGCCCCAATTGCGAGAGGGAGCTTTGCAGAGGCCAGAGGAGGGAGGGCGCAGGTGGACAAGCAGAAATCAGCAGGCGGGGTTCACTGCCCAGCTCCCCAGGCAACTGTCCTGCAACCTTGGGCCAGTCACTTCGCCCCCAGGTGATTTGATCTCTTAAAAAAAAAAAAAAAAAGACAATAAATGAAGCTGGGTACGTGGTATATGCCTATAACCCCAGTGCTTGGGAGGCTGAGCCTGGAGACATGAAGATTTGAGGCCAGCCTCAGCAACTCAGAACTTCAACAATTTAGTGAGACCCTGTTTTAAAATTTAAAAAGGGGGAAGGAGGTTGGTGGTTCAGAGACAGAGTGCTCCTGGGCTCAGTCCCCAGTACCAAACACACACACACACGAAATGACCATGTTAAACATGATGTGAGATGCATTGGTGTAAAAGTCCTGGGGTACAACAGATACCAAACAAACACTGTTTGGGGAGGCCCCTGGAGCCCCGATTTCCACGTGGCCTCCGCTGGTGGGGAGAAGCTGTTTTCCTCTCCCACACCGCCAGCTCCCCGCTGCCTCCCCAGAGCCTCCGATCAGAGCAAACTATTTGTGTGTAATTATATCAAATTGCATAATATTTTCTCTGCTTCCCCCAAGAGCATCACCTGATTTCTCTCTGTTCCTTCCTTTCAGATGAGTCAGGCCACGGAGTTGTTTGCAGTGAACAGGAGGTATTTCCCCGCCACCATGGGGGAGACGCACGCTGTCAGGGCGCGTGTAGACCGCTGTCAGGGCGCGTGTAGACCGGATGTTCCCAAGGCCAGGGCCCCTCCTGTCCAAGCCGCCCTTGAGAGAGGATGGATGTGGCTGACCAGTCCCTAGGCAAACGGACGGCGTCTGTAAAATTCTTTAGAGGAGACCGCACCACTTTCTGCTGGGTCTTTGGGATATTTTTTTTTTTTTTTTTTTTTTTTTGGTGGTACTGGGGTTCCTGGAAGCCCTTCTGCCTCCAGGCTACACTCCCAGACCTATTTTATTTTTGGAAACAGGGTCTCTTAAACCAGCCCAGCTGGCTTCGAACCTGCGCGATCCTCCAACCTCTGCCTCCCAAGTGCGGGGATTACAAGCGTGCGCCACCACGCCCGGCTAATTTTGGTTTTTATGGAACCCTAGGGCATTCGACCTCCGAGCTACAACCCCTGCCCTACTTTTTATTCTTTATTTTGAAACAGGGTCTCATAGAGTTGCAAAGAGCCTCACTAAGTAGCTGAGGCTGTCCGCGAACCGCGATCCTCCGGTCTCAGCCTCCCGAATGTTGGGATGACAAGCGTGCGCCACCGCACCCGGCTCCTTTTGACTTTCTTGACGGAGCTCACATGTCTAGATGGACGATCTGCGAATGATCGCGTTCTAGGGGTGCCGGGGCTCCACGGCAGCCTCAGGGGTCTCTGATAGCATGTTGTGGGATTCTGTCTTTGGTCCTGTTCATCAAAGATATGAGGACCGATGGGTCCCGAAGGCAAGCGAGTTCCGGGCATTCACGCCCCAGTGTTTACACAGCACCTGCCCCGCGCCGGGCACCACTCCAGGCACTGAGGGCATGGCTGTAAACAAGACAGATCAAACTGTCGCCATGGGCTTGGCATTCTAGACGGGAGAGACAGCAACCAGAGGACAAATGAGTCTGCAGCAGGAGGGTCGCAAAGACTGAGGGAGCCCGGGAAGCTTAGTAAGTTTGCCTCAATTTCTTTTTAAATAAGGGGGCTTGGGATGTGGCTCAAGGGCAGGGAGCCTCTGGGTTCAGTCTTCAGTACTCCCCAAAGAGATAGAAGTTGTAAAGATGAACAAAGGACCAAGAATCTGTCACAGAATGGGACTCCAAGGAGTCAAGACAACTGGCTCCCGGGACACAGAAAGACATTTGTGAAAATAAAATAAAAAATAAAAAAAACCAGGAGAGAGCCGGGCGTGGTGGCGCACGCTTGTAATCCCAGCATTCGGGAGGCTGAGATAGGAGGATGGAGGTTTGAGGACAGCCTCCGCCACTTAATGAGGCCCTTTGCAACTTAGTGTTTCAAAATAAAGAATAAAAAATAGGGCTGGAGGTGTAACTCGGGGGTAGAATTCCCCTGGGTTCCATCCCCAATACCACAAGAAAAGAAAAGAAAAAGAAGAAAGAAAAACAGAAGAAATCCACAGAAAGTCGGCCGTGCTGATGCCCCGCGCTGGCCGCTTGGCTCTGACCAAGGCTCCTGGTCGGGGGACGCTGACCACAGAGGCCGTGCGGACAGTGGCTCGATTGCACCCCAGGCACAGCGCGGCCTCTTATTACCCACGCAGCGACGAGGTGAAGCACGATCAGGCCAACTCCATCCAACCTGCGGGCCCCCGAGCAGGTGAAGTGAGGGGTCCCCAAGCCGAGGCTGTGCGTCCTGGTGAGGACGGCGCCCCACTGCGGGAAGGGCTCAGACAGGCTGCAGAACCCTATGTCTCGAGAACCATCCCAGCATCCAGAACTGGAGCTGAATGAGACCCAGGACATCCTGTCCTACAACGTGTGAATCCCCAGCAAGTCCCCACGCCAATGGCCCGAGGGGTTGGCCCAGGTCACACTCTCCCTCCCCGCCCGACAAGGGCTGCAGCCGGCAAAGCAAGCTGTTCAAACCCTTTCCTGTTGACACAACCACCCACAATGCAGGTCATCACTATTAGTCATTCAACAAACCCTTACTCAGTGTCGCAGGGGAGTTTGATGCAAACTTCCAAACGCAGGCCTTGGAAGGGTCTGAGCTCAGCCAGGCTGCCTCCAGCTGTGTTACCATGGCTGAGCCCTCAACCTCTCTGAGCCTCTTTCCTCATCCCAAAACAGG